>NC_041010.1:21547850-21848559 GCF_004193775.1 Glycine soja | reverse complement strand
TAATCTTTCTCATAAGTCCTAAATGACATTTCAAGCTAGGATTAACTCACTTTAACCTCCATTTACCACAGAATCCAGAATTAACCTTCCAACTCTCAAAGCCTCACTCTTTTTCCACTCATAACATCACATTCTCACTTTCTAACCCTAGGTTAACTCTACCCTTCACCTCTATCAGTTTTCCATAAGCAATTTCAGCATACAAGCATCACAAACATCATCACAAAAACCCTAAAACAGAATGGGTATGTCTAACTCATCCAAACATGGCAAATTTCAACAAGCTTTCAACAAGAGTCCTCACAAATAATTATCATGAAACAGAAAACTAGCAAGACTACCCATCATATCTCCCAAAACCCCATACCCACGAAAATCAAGAGGGAAAGAAGTCCACCCAAACCTGAAATTTCGAAGTCCCACTCGTAGACACGCACTTCACGACCCCGAAAATGCCCTCCTTTCACGATTTGGGGCAGAAATGATGGCCAAAGGTTGAAGCTTTGTGTGGAGCTTCAATGGTGGATGAGGAAGAGAGAAAGCTACGTGAGAGAGGGAGAGAAAAGGCTTCTGAATTTTTTTGGGGCTGAGTGAGGAGAGAGAACATAGCTTTTTGGTTTTAAATAAAAGGGTTTTCTCTTTTTCTATTATTTTATTTAAGCAATGCCACATGTCTCCATTTGAGTGGATCCAAAAGGGCCCACTTTCCCTTTTGATTGTGACCCATACTCAGGCACAAAAAGTGAGAAAAACCTGACCCTTGAAACGCTAAAATCCCGCCTCGGTTTGCGTGTCGTTTCTCTAGTTCCAGTTCCTCGCGTTTCTCTGCGTCCGTCGGGGCCAGTTTTCGAAAGTAAGCAATATATATATCAAAATGCTCAGAATAAAACCCCGAGCGTGGTTCAGAGGTTGGTTTCGTTAAATTCTAATTCGCACGCAAAACGATGATTTTTAGACTAATTACTTAAGAATTAACCCATAACCTCCCAGTTATGGATTTCTCTTCCTTAATTAGCCTAACCCGCGTATCTTGCCCCCACTACTCCTATTTCTACCAAGAACATATATGCATATACACTGAATAATACTTATATATATATATAATCATTCAAAATCATCGTTTTCAAAAATTCCGGGTAGAAATTTCCAGGATGTCACAGAGAAGACGATGTTAGTCTCCGAGCCTCAATGGGCTCGTTTGCCCCTAGTTGACTAAAGGTGTCGGTAACCATAAAGTAACCCCGCATGTCACCTGACTTCACGGGTCAGGACGACAGAAGGTGCAGAAGACGATGTTAGTCTTCGAGCGTCAACGGGCTCCTTTTCCCCTGGTTGACGAAAGGTGCGGGTAACCATAATGGAACCCCGCATGTCACCTGACTTGACGGGTCAGGACGACAAAATATGCAGAAGACGATGTCAGTCTCCGCGCGTCAACTGACTCGTTTGCCCCTGGTTGACAAAAGCTGAGGGTAAACATAGGGTTACCCCGCATGTCACTTGACTTCACGGGTCTGGTCGACAAAAGGTGAAGAAGACGATGTTAGTCTCCGGGCCTCAATGGGCTCGTTTGCCCCTGGTTGACGAAAGGTGTGGGTAACCATAAGGTAACCCCGTATGTCACATGACTTCACGGGTCAGGACGACAAAAGGTGCAGAAGACGATGTTAGTCTCCTTGCGTCAACGGGATCGTTTGCCCCTGGTTGACGAAAGGTACGAGTAACCATAAAGTAACCCCGCATGTCACCTGACTTCACGGGTCAGGACGACAAAAGGTTCAGAAGACGATGTTAGTCTTCGGGCGTCAACGGGCTCGTTTTCCCCTGGTTGACGTAAGGTGCGGGTAACCATAATGTAACCCCGCATGTCACCTAACTTCACAGGTCAGGACGACGAAAGGTGCAGAAGACGATGTTAGTCTTCGAGCGTCAACGGGCTCGTTTTCCCCTGGTTGACGAAAGGTGCGGGTAACCATAAGGTAACCCCGCATTTCACTTGACTTCACGGGTCAAGGTGACAAAAGGTGCAGAAGACGATGTTAGTCTCCACGCATCAACGGGCTCGTTTGTCCCTGGTTGACGAAAGGTGCGGGTAACCATAAGGTAACCCCGCATGTTAGGTGACTTCACGGGTCAGGACGACAAAAGGTGCAGAAGATGATGATAGTCTCTAGGCATCAATGGGCTCGTTTGCCCACGGTTGACGAACGGTGTGGGTAACCATAAGGTAACCCCGTATGTCACCTGACTTCACGGGTCATGACGACAAAAGGTGCAGAAGACGATGTTAGTCTCCTATCGTAAACGAGCTCATTTTCCCCTGGTTGACGAAAGGCGCGAGTAACCATAAAGTAACTCCGCATGTGACCTGACTTCACGGGTCAGGACGACCAAAGGTGCAGAAGACGATGTTAGTCTCCGCGTGTCAGCGGACTCGTTTGCCCCTGGTTGACGAAAGGTGTAGGTAACCATAGGGTAACCCCGCATGTCAGTTGACTTCACGGGTCAGGTCGACAAAAGGTGCAGAAGACGATGCTAGTCTCTGCGCGTCAACGCTCGTTTACCCCTAGTTGACGAAAGGTGCGGGTAATCATAAGGAAACCTCGCATGTCACCTAACTTCACGGGTCAGGACGACAAAAGGTGCAGAAGATGATGTTAGTCGTCGAGCGCCAACGGGCTCGTTTGCTCCTGGTTGACGACAGGTGCGGATAACCATAAGGTAACCCCTCATGTCACCTGAGTTCACGGGTCAGGACGACAAAGGGTGCAGAAGAAGATGTAAGTCTATGCGCGTCAACGCTCGTTTGCCCCTACTTTACAAAAGGTGTGGGTAACCATAAGGTAACCCCGCATGTCACCTGACTTCACGGGTCAGGACTACAAAAGGTGTAGAAGACGATGTTAGTCTTCGGCCCTCAATGGGCTCGTTTTCCCCTGGTTGACGAAAGCTGTGGGTAACCATAATGTAGCCCCGCATGTCACCTGACTTCACGGGTCAGGACGACAAAAGGTGCAGAAGATGATGTTAGTCTCCGCACGTCAATGGGCTCGTTTTCCCCTGGTTGACAAAAGGTGCGGGTAACCATAAGGTAACCTTGCATGTCAGCTGACTTCACGGGTCAGGACGACAAAAGGAGCAGAAGACGATGTTAGTCTCCGGGCTTCAATGGGCTCGTTTGCCCCTGGTTGACGAAAGGTGCGGGTAACCATAAGGTAACCCTGCATGTCAGCTGACTTCACGGGTCAGGACGACAAAAGGTGCAGAAGAAGATGTAAGTCTATGCGCGTCAACGCTCGTTTGCCCCTAGTTTACAAAAGGTGTGGGTAACCATAAGGTAACCCCGCATGTCACCTGACTTCACGGGTCAGGACTACAAAAGGTGTAGAAGACGATGTTAGTCTCCGAGCCTCAATGGGCTCGTTTGCCCCTGGTTGACGAATGGTGTGGGTAACCATAAGGTAACCCCGCATGTCACCTGACTTCACGGGTCAGGACGACAATAGGTGCAGAAGACGATGTCAGTCTCCGCGCCTCAACGGTTTCGTTTGCCCCTGGTTGACAAAGGGTGAGCGTAAACATAGGGTAACCCCGCATGTCACTTGACTTCACGGGTCAGGTCGACAAAAGGTGCAGAAGACAATGTTAGTCTTTGTGCTTCAATGGGCTCATTTGCCCCTGGTTGACGAAAGGTGCGGGTAACCATAAGGTAACCTCGCATGTCGCTTGACTTCATGGGTCAAGACGACAAAAGGTGCAGAAGACGATGTTAGTCTCCGCGCATCAGCGGGCTCATTTGCCCCTGGTTGACGAAAGGTGCGGGTAACCATAAGGTAACCCCGCATGTCAGGTGACTTCACGGGTCAGGACGACAAAAGGTGTAGAAGATGATGATAGTCTCCAGGAATCAATGGGCTCGTTTGCCCATGGTTGACGAACGGTGTGGGTAACCATAAGGTAACCCCGTATGTCACCTGACTTCACGGGTCAGCACGACAAAAGGTGCAGAAGATGATGTTAGTCTTCGAGCGTCAACGGGCTCGTTTGCCCATGGTTGATGACAGGTGCGAATAACCATAAGGTAACCCCGCATGTCACCTGAGTTCACGGGTCAGGACGACAAAGGGTGCAGAAGAAGATGTAACTCTCTACGCGTCAACGCTCGTTTGCCCCTAGTTGACAAAAGGTGTGGGTAACCATAAGGTAACCCCGCATGTAACCTGACTTCACTGGTCAGGACGACAAAAGGTGCAGAAGACGCTGTCAGTCTCCGCGCGTCAACGGGCTCGTTTTCCCCTGGTTGACGAAAGGTGCGGGTAACCATAATGTAGCCCCGCATGTCACCTGACTTCGCGGGTCAGGACGACAAAAGGTGCAGAAGATGATGTCAGTCTCCGCGCGTCAGCGGACTCGTTTGCCCCTGGTTGACGAAAGGTGTAGGTAACCATAGGGTAACCCCGCATGTCACTTGACTTCACGGATCAGGTCGACAATAGGTGCAGAAGACGATGTTGGTGTCCGCGCGTCAACAGGCTCGTTTCCCTTGGTTGACAAAATGTGCGGGTAACCATAAGGTAATCCCGCATGTCACCTGACTTCACGGGTCAGGACGACAAAACGTGCAGAAGATGATGTTAGTCTCTGTGCATTAACGCTCGTTTACCCCTAGATGACGAAAGGTGCGGGTAATCATAAGGAAACCTCGCATGTCACCTGTCTTCACGGGTCAGGACGACAAAAGGTGCAGAAGATGATGTTAGTCTTCGAGCGTCAACGGGCTCGTTTTCCCCTTGTTGATGAAAGGTGCGGGTAACCATATGGTAACCCCGCATGTCACTTGACTTCACGGGTCAGGACGGCAAAAGCTGCAGAAGAAAATGTTAGTCTTCGTGCGTCAGTGGGCTCGTTTGCCCCTGGTTGACGAAAGGTGCGGGTAACCATAAGGTAACCCTGCATGTCAGCTGACTTCACGGGTCAGGACGACAAAAGGTGCATAAGACGATGTTAGTCTTCGGCCCTCAATGGGCTCGTTTGCCCCTGGTTGACGAAAGGTGTGGGTAACCATAAGGTAACCCCGTATGTCACCTGACTTCACGGGTCAGGACGATAAAAGGTGCAGAAGACAATGTTAGTCTCCTTGCGTCAACGGGCTCATTTGCCCTTGGTTGACGAAAGGTGCGAGTAACCATAAACTAACCCCGCATGTTACCTGGCATCACGGGTTAGGACGACAAAAGGTGCAGAAGACGATGTAAGTCTTCGCGCGTCAAAGGGCTGATATGCCCCTGGTTGACGAAAGGTGAGGGTAAACTTAGGGTAACCCCGCATGTCACTAGACTTCACGGGTCAGGTTGACAAAAGGTGAAGAAGACGATGTTGGTCTCCGCATGTCACCTGACTTCATGGGTCTGGGCGACAAAAGGTGCAGAAGAAGATGTAAGTCCCTGCACGTCAACGCTCGTTTCCCGTAGTTGACGAAAGGTGCGGGAAACCATAAGGTAACCCCGCATGTCAACTGACTTCACGGGTCAGGACGACAAAAGGTGCAGAAGACAATGTTAGTCTTCGTGCGTCAATGGGCTCGTTTCCCCTGGTTGACGATAGGTGCGGATAACCATAAGGTAACTCCGCATGTCACCTGACTTCACGGGTCAGGACGATAAAAGGTGCTGAAGACAAAGTTAGTCTTCGTGTGTCAATGGGCTCGTTTGCCCCTGGTTGACGAAAGGTGCGGGTAACAATAAGGTAACCCCGCATGTCAGGTGACTTCACGGGTCACGACGACAAAAGGTGCAAAAGATGATGATAGTCTCCAGGCATGAATGGGCTCGTTTGCCCATGGTTGACGAACGGTGTGGGTAACCATAAGGTAATCCCGTATGTCACCTGACTTCACGGGTCAGGACGACAAAAGGTGCAGAAGACGATGTTAGTCTCCTATCGTCATCGGGCTCCTTTTTCCCTGGTTGACGAAAGGGTGCGAGTAACGATAAAGTAACTCCTCCTTCTCTGTGGTAGTGTAATTTGCTTGAGCAACACCCAAAGTTCTGGAAGTGTAGTAGATCACCCGAGGCAGCTTATCAATCTTTTGAGCAAGGACATCCCCCAATGTGTAATTGGATGCATCGCACATTAGCTCAAATGGGGTTGTCCAATCAGGTGCCTGAATGATAGGGGTGGTAGTCACCGCACGCTTGACGCAATCAAAAGCCTCTTTGCATTGGTCGTCAAAATCAAACTCCACCTCCTTTTGCAGCAGATTTGATAGTGGAAGGGCCACTTTGCTAAAATCCTTGATAAAGCGCCTATAAAACCCTGCATGACCAAGAAAGAATGAACCTCTCGCACGCAAGAGGGGTATGGCAATTGTGAAATAACATCTATTTTTTCAGGGCTATGCCCCTATTCGAATGATATGCCCTAAAATTATACCTTGTTCTACCATGAAGTGACATTTTTCTAATTCAGCACATGATTAGTTTCAATGCATCTATTAAGAACTCTATCCAGACTATCCAAACATGCATCAAAGAGGATCCATAAACAGTAAATCATCCATAAACACCTCTATGCAACTCTCTAAAAATCACTGAAAATGCTAAGCATACAACGTTGGAAGGTACCAGGGCGTTGCATAGGCCAAAGGGCATCCTCCTATAGGAAAAAGTGCCAAAGGGACAGGTGAATGTGGTCTTTTCTTGATCCTTAGGAGCAATATGAATTTGTAAATAACTAGAAAAACCATCAAGAAAATAGTAATGAGATTTACCTGCCAAGCGCTCAAGCATTTGATCAATGAATGGCAGGGGAAAATGATATTTTCTGGTTAGCTGGTTCAACCTCCTATAATTAATGCAGACTCACCAGTTGTTCTACACTTTTGTGGGGGATAAGCTCATCCTTTTCATTCTTGGTCACTGTAAGGCCTGTCTTCTTAGGAACTACTTGGATTGGACTCACCCACTGGCTGTCAAAAATGGGGTAGATGATTCCAACTTGTAAGAGCTTGGTCACTTCCTTTTTCACCACATCTAGAATGATGGGGTTGAGTTGCCGCTGTGGCTGCCTCATTGGCTTAGCTCTATCCTCTAAAAGTATCCTATGCATGCAGGTAGATGGGCTAGTACCAGGAATGTCTGTTAAAGTCCATCCAATGGCTTTCTTGTGTTTCTTGAGAACTAGCAACAACTTCTCCTCTTGCTCAGCAGCAAGGGAGCAGAGATGATCACTGGAAATTTTTCCTTGTCCTCCAAGTAAGCATATTTGAGGGTTACTGGTAAGGGCTTCAATTCCGGTGTGGGTGGTGGCTGAACAGTGGGAGGAACCAGGGTAGGAGAAGAAGAAGGTTCCTCAGCCTGTACCTCATAAAGCAAGTCAGAAGTACATGTACTTCTTGCAACATGGTTAGTGCATTCTGACTCAAAAATCAACATTAAGAGGTACAACACCCAAAAAATCATAACCAGACTCAATTTCAGATTCATTCTCAGCATAAAAATCAGACACGCGATCAAATTCAAACTCAGATTCAGATTCAATGCATAAGGAATGACAAGTATGCAAATCAGATAAAAATGGATGTTTCCTACCATGAAGAACATTGTCAAAATCAAACATATAATCATCAACAATCTGATCAATTATCTCAGCACGAAAACAGAATGATCCTCAGATGGGTGTTTCATGGCATCAAGAATGTTAAAATGAACAACAATATCACCAAATTCCATAGACAATGTGCCAGCATAAACATCTATCTTGGTTCGGGCTATTTTCATAAATGGCCTGCCTAAAATAATTGGAACTGAACCATGGGAAAATCCCCCTTCCATATTAAGAACATAAAAATCAACAGGAAAATAAGTTCACCAAGCCGAACCAGCACATCCTCTATGAAACCTGCGGGGTAAGCAACACTTCTATTTGCCAAATGAATCACCACATTTGCAGATTGCAAAGGTCCAAAAGATAAAGAATTGAAATGGACAGAGGCATGACACTAACTAATGCTCCTAGATCTAGCATGGCATTCTCAAATTTACTGTTCCCAATAATGCAAGGTATACAGAAAGTACCTAGGTCCTTACATTTCTCAGGAATGTGAGGAACAAATTTACCTATCAATGCTGACACATTTTTGCCCATGCTAATCCTTTCATTGCCTTTGAGCTTCCTTTTGTGGGTGCACATCTCCTTTAGAAACTTGGCATGTCTTGGAATCTGCTTGATGGCATCTAGCAGAGGTATGTTCACCTCTACTTTCTTGAAGGTCTCCAAGATCTCCTTTTCCGTTTCTTCCATTTTTTTGTTTGGAATTGCTCTAGGTGGGAATGGAAGAGGGATAGGAGGCTGCGGTAAGTCAAAATTACTAGAAGAAGGTCCACCTGCATGAAAATTTTTGTTAGGAAGCTTTCTCTTTTGTGCAACTATCTCATCCTCTTTTTCAGGTGTAGAATGAAGCTTGACAGGTTCAGGTGCAGGTGCTGCTACTGGTGGAGGCACTTGAATTTGGTTGCCAGACCTCAAGGTGATGGCACTCACATTTTTCGGATTCTACACAGTTTGAGAAGGCAATTTGTCAGAATTTGGGATTGAGCTTTGTCATACCCTAATTTCGTCCGGGGATTATTACTTGATGATATGCAACCTTTGATCGGCCGCTTTGAGATACTTGGCATCCTTTGTTTCACAATATGTGAAGTCCCGAGACATGCCAGAAATCAAAGGAAGCAGGCTTACGCAATCTATGGAATTCCGTAATGTGGCGGAAACCAAAAGAAGGTGTTTCTGCGCAATCTGTGAGTTTCCGTAACTTCTTCGAAAGCTAAAAAAGAGTAAATAAGTGATCCGTGAGGATTCGTAACCTTACGAAAAGAAAGTAGGTGTCGTTACGAAATTCGTAAAGTTTCGTAACGTTACGGAAAAAGAATTACCAAAAAAAGTAGAAGGGGGTGCATTTAGTAAAAAGGGGGATACAAATAGCAATCAGGCCCACTTGGGCCTTCCAGTTTCTTCCTCCAGAAGGCGGTTGCTTCTGGAGGAAGCAACCTTGCTCGCCTGGGCGAGCTGAGCTCGCCTGCGCGAGTTGGGTGGCAAGCTCCTCCCCTATTTTGCTATAAATAGGGGAAGGAGTGAAGAGGAAAGGGGTTCAGCCTTCTTGGCACTTCTTATTCTCTCGAAATTGCTGAGGAAAATTGTTTCCGTGAAGAAAATCCAAGCCGAGGCACTTCCGTAACGTTTCCGTAACATTTCCGTGAGTAATTACGCGAAGATTTTCAACCGTTCTTCGACATTCATCGTTCGTTCTTCGTTTTCTTCAGTCTTCAACTGGTAAGTACCTCAAACCGAGCTTTTCAATTCATTCTATGTACCCGTGGTGGTCCACATTTTGTTTCATGCATTTTTATTCTCGTTTTCATTTACTTTCTGTACCCCTTTTGACGTGCTTCAGTCATTTATTAAAGTCATTTATCGCCTAATCCAAAAATAAAATAAATTTCCACCAATCATTTGATTTGTAATAACCATTAATTTCTGTTAAAAAGAATTCCGACCGTTCGGTCGTGCCGTAACCACGTTGGAAATCAAAAAAGAGGTAAAATAATAATATAATAATAAAAAAATACCTTTTAGTAAAACAAAGCGAAAAATCAATCGGACGTTTTCTCTTTGGGATTTCTCATTCTTAATCGAATTGACTAATAACTAAAGTGAAACTAAGGCTAAAATCAACTCGCCTAGTCAAGATCGTCCACAAAAAAGGTCACTAAATGGGGTTTGAAAGTTTATCATTTCAGTTTTCCTTATCAAGTAAATGGATCATTTTTAAGGTCCAACGCCTTAAAATGATCACCTTTCAAGTAAAAAGAATCGCTTGATTCACTCTTAAGAAAGAACTACGTAGGTCTGATTTCCTCTTCGATGGAGGGTACGTAGGAGCAAAAGCCCCGCTTTTGTCGACCTCAAAAAGTAAAAAGAAATAAAGTTAAGGTAACACAATTTCCACAATTCTAAAAAATAGGTTGTTGTCCTTTGAGACAAACGTGAGAGGTGCTAATACCTTCCTCAAACGTAAATACAACTCCCGAACTTAGAATTTTCATTTTGACCGGTTTCCTTCGGTTTTCCCGACGTTTTCCACAAATAAACGTTGGTGGCGACTCCGCGCATCTTTCCTCCTTTGGAAAGCGCACCTGTGAGCCTCGCCTCGCTCGCCCGCAAAAGGGCATGTTGCGACAGTTGGCGACTCCATTGGGGACTTTTTGTGAGTTAGGCCTATTTTAAAGAATTGTGGAATTGTGAAACTTTGTGTGTGCCTTTGTCGAACTGTGTAAAATGTAAATAACTATTGTCTATTTCACATTCTTTACACTACATTCTAAGCACCCACGGGTTTGAGTGAAAAAGGGGCCCTATACCCGGGTTCATGGGAATTTAAGGAGTGGAGGTGAATCTATCATCATGCTAGGTCTCCGACTTGCTTGATGATAGTAAAACCTCGTCTAGAGCTTTCTCTCTTTATAATATGTTGTCTCTAGTATTCCATACCGCCCCAATATTATTATCTTGAGTGATGATACCTCTAGAAAACAGCTGTGTGAGCTATGAATCGTTTGGAGTAGTTATTAGAGACCCCTAGATACTATCCTGTAGGTCCCTAAAATAGGGGCACAGAGCAAACACGTTGCGTGCCGTTTTAAACACTGCCATGCATGTAGTCCTAAATGTCATGTACACCTTTGCTTGTAATTATTAATGGATATTGCCATACTCTGTGCATCCCCCTGTTGCGCTTTTGCGCATCTGCATCATGCCATCACACATGCATTGTATGTGAGTCTCGCCTTTTGTCGTGGGAAGTCGAAAGATCCATATCATCTTCTTAACTGCACACATGGGGCACTGCGCCCCCAAATGCGCAGTAAGGAGAGATGATTTTCCGGGCTCTCGTGTCCGTAAATGCATTCATATCATGCACCGCATAAACATCTCATCAGCATCATAATGAACATATCGTTCCTGCATTTGTCCATTATCACATTCCCATTTTGCATGAGTCATTGCATCATCATGCATATGCGTTCAACATACTTTTTGTTCTACATGTTTGCTCATACATGATCCTTGTATTTTCCTCTACAAAACAAAAACAAAAAAAAGGGAAGCATGAAAATTCATGATGCATTCTTAGTTGCATGTGTTAGGTACCAAGAGCCAACCATGTTGGGATCATAAACCCATTTCTAAAATTAAAAAAAAAAAACACAAACAACAAAACAAAATGATTGAGCATGGTACCTAATGCGTGGTTAATTAAGAAAGGATGTCTCTTCGGGCATCTCAATCTCATAATTACATTTTCCATGCATAGCATGCGTATTCTCGAGTGTTTCATCCCTATGAAATGTTGTTGAAGTATTGGCGATCAAAATTGCCATTCCCTGGTGTCGCAACCTACCCTTCGGCGGGAGGGCGACGCGAGACTCGCGGGATGCGTGTTCCACGAAAGGAATACGCGCGGAGTCGCCACCAACGTTTATTTGAGGAAAAACGTCGGAAAAAACCGGAAAAGACGCGATCTACGAACTTTTAAGTGAAAGGTTCGGGAGTTGTATTTACGCACGGGGAAGGTATTAGCACCCCACACGTCCGTCACAAGGGACGGCAGCCTTTAATCAAATGTGCAAACATGACTTTGATTTTTACGTTCCCTTTTATGTCCTTATATCCTTTATACCCTTTTTATATTTTTTCTTTTTTGTGGTCGACAAGGGTGTTTCCTCTTGCTCCTACGTATTCCTCAATTTGCGATGAGGAAATCAGACCTACGTAGTTCTTTCGGAACAAGTGATTCTTTTTACTTAAGAGGTGATCATTTTAAGGCGTTGGACCTTGAAAATGATCCATTTTACTTAATGAGAATTTGAAATGACAAACTTCAAAAACCTATTTTTGTGGACGAGCTTGACTAGGCGAGTTGATTTTAGCCTTAGTTTCACTTTAGTTATTAGTCAATTCGATTAAGAATGAGAAATCCCAAAGAGAAAACGTCCGATTGATTTTCCGCTTTATTTTACTAAAAGATGTTTTTTGATTATTATATTATTTTTTACCTTTTTTTTGATTTCCAACGTGGTTACGGCACGACCGAACGGTCGGAATTCATTTTAACCGAAGTTAACGGATAATACAATTCAAACGTTCGGTGGAAATTTATTTTATTTTTAAGTTAAGTGAGAAATGACTTAAGTAAAATGGCTTAAGCACGTCAAGAGGGGGTATAAAAAGTAAACAAAACGAGAATAAAAATGCACGAAACACAATGTGGACCACTACGGGTACATAGAATGAATCGAAAAGCTTGGTTCGAGGTACTTACCCGTTGAAGATCGAAGAACGATGAAGAACGTCGAAGAACGGTTGAAACTTTTGCGAAATTCCTCACGGAAAACGTTACGGAAACGTTTCGGAAGCGCCTCGGCTTAGATTTTCTTCACGGAAATAATTTTTCCAAGCAAATTCGAAAGAGAGAGAAGTGCCTAAGGGGCTGAACCCCTTCCTTCTTCACTTCCTCCCCTATTTATAGCAAAATAGGGGAGGTGGTTGCCGCCCAGCTCGCCCAGGCGAGCCAGGTTGCTTCCTCCAGAAGCAACAGCCTTCTGGAGGAATATTCTGGAGGGCCCAAGTGGGCCTGGGTGCTATTTGCACCCCCATTTTTACTAAGTACACCCCCCTCTATTTTTTTTGGTGATTCTTTTTCCGTAAAGTTACGGAAACTTACGAATTCCGTAACGATACTTGTTTTCTTTCCGTAATGTTACGGAACCCTGCGGATTACATAATCATCCCCTTTTTGACTTACGGAATGTTACGGAACCTCACTTAATTATGCAACGATGCTTCCATTTGATTTCCGGTGTGACACGGAAACTCACAGATTGTGCATCTATATTTTTTTTGGTTTTCCGGCATGTCCTGGAATTTCACAAATCGCCTAATGATGGGTGTAAAGCACCTCACAAGGACCAAAGAAAGGTCGCATGTCATCAAGCAAAGGTCCCCGGACGAAATTAGGGTATGACAGTTGCCCCTCTTTACTTGTCTTTTATTGGAGATAAAAGGAAAGTAAAGATAAGACACTAATTTCGTTCCTCTCGATTAACGAGAGTCGCGGGTGACCATGACTTGTCGTTCCTAGAATTTCACAAATTGCCTAATGATGGATGCCAAGCACCTCACAAGGACCAAAGAATGGTCGCATGTCATCAAGCAAAGGTCCCCGGACGAAAATCAGTGTATGACACTAATTTCGCTCCTCTCGGTTGACGAGAGTCGCGGGTGACCATGACTTGTCGTTCTTAGAATTTCACAAATTGCCTAATGATGGATGCCAAGCACCTCACAAGGACCAAAGAATGGTCGCATGTCATCAAGCAAAGGTCCCCGGACGAAAATCAGTGTATGACACTAATTTCGCTCCTCTCGGTTGACGAGAGTCGCGGGTGACCATGACTTGTCGTTCCTAGAATTTCACAAATTGCCTAATGATGGATGCCAAGCACCTCACAAGGACCAAAGAATGGTCGCATGTCATCAAGCAAAGGTCCCCGGACGAAAATCAGTGTATGACACTAATTTCGCTCCTCTCGGTTGACGAGAGTCGCGGGTGACCATGAAATTTCCGCATGTAAATGACTTGTTGTTCCCGGAGGAACAAAAGGTGCAGAAGACTGTGTAAGCCTCTGCATGCTATCAAGCGTTCTGTCTTACAGATAGCAAAAGAATGTTTATACGGATAACCACTCGGGCATTTCCGCGTATCATCGGGCCCGCCGCCTCTGGATGATACAAGGGTGCAGAATGACCAAACTTGGTCTCTGTTTGTCATCGGGCCCGCCGCCTCTGGATGACAAAAGGGTGCGGATAACCGTAAGGTATCTCCGCGTATCATCGGGCCCGCCGCCTCTGGATGATACAAGGGTGCAGAATGACCAAACTTGGTCTCTGCTTGTCATCGGGCCCGCCGCCTCTGGATGACAAAAGGGTGCGGATAACCGTAAGGTATCTCCGCGTATCATTGGGCCCGCCGCCTCTGGATGATACAAGGGTGCAGAATGACCAAACTTGGTCTCTGCTTGTCATCGGGCCCGCCGCCTCTGGATGACAAAAGGGTGCGGATAACCGTAAGGTATCTCCGCGTATCATCGGGCCCGCCGCCTCTAGATGATACAAGGGTGCAGAATGACCAAACTTGGTCTCTGCTTGTCATCGGGCCCGCCGCCTCTGGATGACAAAAGGGTGCGGATAACCGTAAGGTATCTCCGCGTATCATCGGGCCCGCCGCCTCTGGATGATACAAGGGTGCAGAATGACCAAACTTGGTCTCTGCTTGTCATCGGGCCCGCTGCCTCTGGATGACAAAAGGGTGCGGATAACCGTAAGGTATCTCCGCGTATCATCGGGCCCGCCGCCTCTGGATGATACAAGGGTGCACGTCACATGAACTCAGGGTCAGCATGACAAAGATTATGGGGCGGCCGACAAAAGCAAGGCTCTTGCTCCTACGTATCCTCCAATGAGGAACTCAGACCTACGTAGTTCTTGATAACTTGTGAGACTTGAAAAAGTCTCGGTGTTTTCTCCACTAAAATGCAAACATGCTTTAGCAAAGAGACAAATATTCCAACTGATTTAGAGCAGCATATGTTTTTTTGAGTGAAAAACAATGCGTCTACCGGGGAAGGAGAGTCTGCTGATGAAATCTCCCATAACCATAAATGAGATTTTGGATGTTAGCATTTCGTTTCTAAATGACCATTTAGAGGAAACACTGGGTTCGACAAAAATAGAAGAAATCCACTCAAAGTGTATCAATCTCGCACAGGTAAGTGTTTCATCCTAATTCCGAACCATAGATATGTCATGACTTGACTTTGCAAATTATTTCCTATCAAATCAAAAATTACATGCGTGATCATGGATCAAATAGGACTTCCCTTGGGAATGGGTTCTTTTGGGGAGTTTTTCGGCTTTTGATTATTTTTTTTTTTGCCTTTTCCTTTTCTGTTTTGGTTTTGCGCGAGGCGAACAAGTCACCGACGCACAGGATTTTGGTTGGTAATCAAAGGGAGAAGACCACTTTAGGTCATGGTTTCCTTTTCTTTCTTTTGTTCATTTGATGACAATTCTGTACTGTTCAGATATTGTCTGGTCCAAAGACCTCTCTGCACATTTCTTCTGGTTTCTTTGACCAGGAGCTTCCTTCTTTTTTACTTTCTCCCATTCTTTGGTTGGGAATTTTCTTTCTTTTCTTTTTTCTTTCTCCCACTCTTTGATTGGGAATTTCCTTTCTTTTCTTTTTTCTCTTTCTCCCACTCTTTGATTGGGAATTTCCTTTCCTTCCTTTTTTGCTTCCTCTTTGATTGGGAATTTCCTTTCCTTCCTTTTTTGCTTCCGAGGGTAAGGATTATGGTGAGTCAGGATTTTGGCTCAAGGTTTGTAGAATGGCTAGACATGATACATGTCGGGGTTTGGTTTGGCTCAAGGATAAAAGGGATGCCCCACATTATTTCCATGACACAAATGCAAAAATGATGATTTGGAAACTTTACGCAAAACTGGTCATGCATGCACCTATCCGGACACTCAAGTGTCAAATTTTTATGGTCATGTGATGCTAGGGCTCAGGATTCATTTCCTCTATTTTAAATCAACCCAATGTTTCCAAAATATGTTCTTTTATCAATTTGTGCATTCATCCGAGTCCATTTTGGGCGTCCGGGGAAATTTTCACGGCATTCACCCTTCAGGTGTACACACATTTTTTCTTCAAAAATCGGTTATGAATTTTTTTCAAAGAAAAGTTGGAAATCGTCTCTTTTCAAATGCATGTCGGTTTTTAGCTAGACAGCTTATTTTCTCTTTTTCCACCTTTTTCCTTACTTGCTTTCTTCTTTTCCTTTTTGTTCTCTTTTCCATTTCATTCATTTCATTTTTTTTCTTTTCTATTTTTATTTTTATCATGATTTTTTTGTTTATTTTAAACATATATTTTTTGGACGATGTTCCTAAACGAAGAACTCTACACGGTTCCAGAATTTCAAACATCATCAATAGTAATGATATATAAACACTAACGCAACAATCTAAACAAAAATGTATGCGCTGTACAAATGACAATCGAAACAACAAAAACAAACATTAGTCTCTCAAGTCAAAACAATAACATAGAATAAAAATGACAAAAGAAATATGAAAGAAAACACGAATCTGGGGATCTCCCAGTCACGTATCTCCACTCCCTCCCAAGAAGTCAAGCAAATCGGCCATCTCCTCATCCTCGTGGGCCTCTTCTCCGTCGCCGGGAGCTTCTGGGGGTGCCTCTCCTGCTGGGGCCTCGGGCCAATCTCCGGGCCATGCAACCTCTGCCCTGAACTGGTCTGGAGTAGGGCATGAAAAAGAAGCGAAGCCCTGGCTCTGCATGCTAAGGCTCATCTGGTACAGACAATCATGGGTCTGTACATGTGCTCGGTGGTTGGCCGCCTGCTGGCGGACCAAATGCCGTAAATACTGCTCCATGTCAAATGCCCCAGCCTGGCCAGCCTGATGAGGTGGTGGGGGCGCGCCTGCGGCCTGTGGAGCATCACCCTGAGCCTGTCTCTGGGTACAGTACTTCTCAATAAAAGCCTGGGTGATGGGCGGCCGAATCACCTTGGTAGGTGCAACGGGGACCCCGAACGACTGGCAGAGTCCTGTGATCAGTGCGGGGAATCCCAGGGCCCTGTTGGACTTATCTGGGTCCAAAGGGTGCCTAGTGGGTGCCATACCTGCAAAAATATAGATGGCATCAGCGATCAACTGAGCCACATGGATGCTCATCCGTGTCAGGATGGCGTACACCAACTGACACTTCGGCATGGGAAGGTCGGAATTATGATCGGTGGGCAGGATGTTGCTGAGGAGCAACGTCATCCATATCTGGGTCAGGGTGGTCATGTTGGTGCGCATGATTCGCACCCGCCTCCCTGCAGCAGTCCGGGCAAAATCCTGCCCCGGTATACATAGCAGCTGGGCGATGGCCTCCTCATCGAACCCATCAGACCGGTTCCTCCTCTGGCCATACTCACATTCCTGGCCCTCTTCCAACACCAACGGATATCCTAGGAGTTGGCCGATAGTGTCGGCGTCAAACGGGATCCACTGACCCCTTACCCAGGATCTCATGTCACGCACGCCCTCCTCTGTTGGCCAAGCATTGGCATAAAACTCAAGGACTATTTCTAGATCAAACTTGGCCATGGGAGTAACCAGTGATGCCCACCGCCGGCGCCCTATTTCCTCCTGGAAATCAGTATACTCGTCGTCCCTGAGCTGGACGCGTCGCTCCCGGAGAAACGACCATCCCTTGATGGCCTCGAAGCGCTGCTGGTGTACAGCGCTCCTAAAGCGGTGACTGTCATACTCCGGAGCGGAACTAGTTCCTTCGGCTGCCTTGTCCTTCCTGGACCTCTTTGAGGCAAGCTTCCTCGGGGCCATTTCCTGCGAAGGCAAAAATTTGGAAAGTTAGTTTTACCAGTGGGACACTACTCTTAAAACAAAAATGGCATACAACCTCCTCCCATAAATACAAACATCAATGTAAATTTAGAGCAAGCTTATGCGCATATTTTCCTTACGAACGTTCACTTGCACAAGACATTCTATCAACTAAGAAAAATGCACCCATATACAATCAAGGTAGCTTCATTACCTAGATTATTTACATGTACTTCCAAGGTGTATTTGTTATTTACATCACACACGCCTCCTTGGCTGAATTTACATACATACATACTCAAAGCATTTTGGGGTACCAAAAACTGCACATGCGCTCATCTTGGTATTTCTAATACCCATACATATACAAACTTCACGATGAATCTTGACTACCTACACAATAAGGTGCTACATTTCATGCTTTTTTTTTTCAAGTTTTTGCTACCTAAAGCCACATGAAAATTCAAGCATATTTTCCTTTGCTGACTAAAATTGTATTCAAATTAGAAGGTATATATTTTTTGTAATATGTTTTCTTCACATAACATGCAACATATTTATATATATTTTTTTGTGAGACATTTTGACTACCAAAAATTATATATACATACATCCAAGTATTTTGCTATCATACCCAAAGTGTAAATTGCCAAAGGTATCTTGCTACCTATTCTAAACCTACACATTCATGACGAGCAAAATTCCTAAACATCTAGGCGTAGGAAAAATATTGTAGTGTGGCCCATAGCTGATTGCTGGCCAAAAAGGGTAACTTTACCCAATATGCACCCCCTTTTGTATTCTTTTTGCATAAAATTTTAGTTTCTAGGCCTAGGATATATGTGGGGCAATTACTCTAGCCTTTTTCGGGAATGAATACATATTCCAAAAATAGAAAATATGTACAAACCAAAATGCCCCACGGGTTGTTTCCTTACAAAAGTCACGCGCTAATGCCATTGAGGCATTTCACCGAACACTTGGTGGGCGCGCGTTTAGGCGTCAATAACAAGAGAACGGGGACAATGTGGCATGTCCCATTGTTTCAAAATGCATTATAGGCCCAGGGCCATCCCATACCAACCCCTAATTCAACCTAATCAAGCAAGAAAACAAACCAAAATTGCCCCATATATTTGAGCACACTCCCACAATTTAGAGCACCAAAAGGAGATCAAAATACACCAATGAAAAGCTAGAAAGCTTAGGGATGGAACACTTACTTGTTGGTGATGAACAAAAGCGCAAAACGGAATCAAAAAATGCGAAAAAGGATGACCCTAGGGCTGCAAACTCGTCAATCCCGTGGGTATGGCTTTTGAAAGGGGGGAAAAGAAGTTTTTGAATGTAAAAACGCCCCCCCTTTCGTCATTCTTATAATTTGGTGCAGGGGTGGCTCGCCCAGGCGAGCCCAGCTCGCCCAGGCGAGCTAACCTGCACATTTTTTTTTTTTAGGGGAACCTTAATCATGTCCCCTCCCTTCTCATGGATTAGCATCTTGCCTAACTTGAACTTACTTAGGTTAGAATTAGGTGTTGATTACTTATTCTTACAAATAGTAAAAGAAAGCTGCAAAATACAAAGGATACGGGGTTGCCTCGCAGCGACATTCTCTGCTTGTCTCGCGCAGAGAAGGGGCAACGATCGGTCGGTCGTGACCCCATCCCTACTTGCATCCGTCCTTAAGTACCTGCAAGTAATAAACAACCAGGTATGGCCAATCTTGACCGCGTCATTACCCTACCTTGATTGGTTTCTGCCGCTCACGTTTTGTCTCTACCTCAGAAGGTAGCCCAAGGTGATCCTGCCCCTATTTTACCACAACAATATACATGCGTATGCGTATGCGTATGCATGAATGTTTTTCAAACGCAGCAAATTTAGGGAAAGTTGGTTCAGGTTCAATTCTAATTAAGCGCTTGGGGGATCCCATGAACTGAGCGGAAGGGCTCAGGTGATCACAGATTAACGCAAGGTGTGAAACTAACGTGGGGACTAAAAACCTTGAATCCACGTTCATTTCTTTGAAAGATTGTAACGAGAGATACAACAGACAGGAAATCCCTGGGGGAAATCCAGAAAACGCATAAAGATAAAGAACATGCAGCGACATCCTTAATTGCCCCAGCTTCTAAGCATAATATTGTTTGACGACATCAGAGTTCACGGGTGAAGGTAGCTCTTCGCCATCCATGTTGGTCAGCACCAGGGCTCCTCCGGAAAAAGCCCTCTTCACAACAAAAGGCCCTTCGTAGTTCGGGGCCCATTTCCCTCGATGGTCCTTGACAGCATGGGACATTTTCTTTAGCACAAGGTCTCCCTCATGGAACTTGCGTAAGCGTACTTTCTTGTCGAATGCACTCTTCATTCTTTGCTGGTATAAGCGCCCATGACTCATGGCCATTAAGCGCTTACCCTCAATGAGGTTGAGCTGATCATAGCGTGTTTGAGCCCACTCTGATTCCTTTAATCCGGATTCTGCCAAGATCCTTAATGACGGGACTTCTACCTCAAACGGTAACACAGCCTCCATCCCATATACCAATGAGAACGGCGTTGCCCCAGTTGACGTTCGCACTGAAGTCCGGTAACCGTGTAACGCGAATGGGAGCATCTCGTGCCAATCCTTGTATGACACGGTCATCTTTTGGATAATCTTTTTGATATTCTTATTGGCCGCTTCCACGGCTCCATTCATCTTTGGCCGGTAGGGCGTGGAATTGTGATGCTGGATTTTAAACTCCTCGCACATTTCCGCCATCATCTTATTATTCAGGTTGGTGCCGTTGTCCGTGATAATCTTCCTTGGCAAACCATATCGGCAGATGATCTCTTTCTTAATGAACCTGACCACCACATTCCTCGTGACATTGGTATATGAAGCCGCCTCGACCCACTTGGTGAAATAATCTATCGCTTACGAGGATGAAGCGATGACCATTCGAGGCCTTGGGCTCAATGGCCCCGATGACATCTATTCCCCACATGGAGAAAGGCCAAGGGGCGGACATGACATTCAGAGGATGTGGTGGGGCATTGACATTATCTGCGAATGCTTGACATTTGTGGCACTTCCTCACATGGACACAACAATCACTTTCCATGGTAAGCCAGTAATAACCTGCTCTTATGATCTTCCTGGCCATAGCATGCCCGTTGGCGTGCATTCCAAACGAGCCCTCATGGACTTCTTCGATCATGTGATTTGCCTCCTTGGCATCCACACACCGCAGGAGTGTCATGTCGTGACTTCTTTTATACAGTATGCTTCCGCTCATGAAGAAACCGGCTGCCAACCTCCTCAATGTCCTTTTATCATTGTCGGCAATCTCTGGCGGGTATTCTTTGCTTACGACATATCGCTTGATGTCGAAATACCAAGGCTTTCCGTCCCGTTCCTCTTCCACTTGGCAACAATGTGCGGGTTTGCCACGACACCAAAATTCAATGTAGGGTAGATCCCCGTGCGGTGTTAGCTGGAACATAGACGCCAACGTAGCGAGTGCGTCCGCCATTTGATTTTCCTCGCGGGGAACATGATGGAAGGAGATCTCATCGAAAGTCTTAGCCAATTCCTTGATATAGGCTTTGCAGGGTATCATCTTGGGATCTCTAGTTTCCCATTCCCCTCTCAGCTGATGGATTACCAACGCTGAGTCGCCGTACACCTTGAGTAGTTTGACATTGGAGTCAATTGCTGCCTGGACAGCTAGGCACATGCTTCATATTCGGCCATGTTGTTGGTGCAGTCGAATCCTAGCCTGGCTGTGAAAGGTACACATTGATTGTCCGGAGAGACCAACACGGCCCCAACGCCATGACCTAGAATGTTTGAAGCTCCGTCAAACCATACAGTCCATTTGTCCCGATCTTCGTCCAACTTTTCCTCGAACAAGGCCATGATGTCCTCATCCGGGAACTCCGGATGCATGGGCTGGTAGTCGTTAAGAGGCTGTTGAGCCAAATAATCTGCCAAAGCGCTTCCTTTTATCGCCTTTTGGGTGACGTAGACTATATCAAACTCAGATAGCAAGACTTGCCACCGGGCGATTCGTCCTGTGAGAGCTGGCTTTTCAAAGATGTACTTAACGGGGTCCATTTTGGATATCAACCAGGTAGTATGGCTCAGCATGTACTGCCTTAGGCGATGGGATGCCCATACTAAAGCATAACATGTTCTCTCGAGCAAGGAGTAATTCATCTCACAGGTCGTGAACTTCTTACTTAGGCAGTAAACAGCGCGCTCTTTCTTCCCGGATTCGTCATGTTGCCCCAGCATACACCCCATTGATTCGTCCAAGATTGTCATGTACAAAATAAGAGGCCTTCCCGGTACTGGTGGCATAAGCACGGGAGGATTCATTAGGCACTTTTTGATCCTTCCAAAAGCCTCTTGGCAATCCTCATTCCACCGATCAGTTTGGTTTTTGCGCAAGAGTTTAAACAACGGCTCACAAATGGCGGTGAGCTGCGATATGAATCTGGCAATATAATTCAAGCGCCCCAGGAAACCTCGGACTTGCCTCTCTGTACGGGGTTCTGGCATCTCAAGGATAGCCTTCACTTTTTCGGGATCTACCTCTATCCCTTTCTGGCTTACAATGAAACCAAGCAATTTCCCTGATTTGACCTCGAAGGTACACTTAGCGGGGTTCAACCTTAATTGATATTTCTTAAGCCTTTCGAACAATTTCCGCAGGTTGACAAGGTGTTCTTCCTCGGATTTAGATTTAGCAATTATGTCATCCACGTAGACCTCGATCTCTTGATGCATCATATCATGGAACAAAGCTACCATGGCCCGTTGATAAGTTGCCCCGGCATTCTTGAGTCCAAAGGACATCACCTTGTAACAGAACGTTCCCCACAGGGTGACGAAAGTAGTCTTTTCCATATCCTCGGGCGCCATCTTTATCTGATTGTAACCAGAGAAACCGTCCATGAAGGAAAATAAAGCGAAATTGGCCGTGTTATCTACGAGGATATCGATGTGTGGTAAAGGAAAATTGTCCTTGGGACTGGCCCGATTCAGGTCCCGATAATCTACACACATTCGTACTTTCCCATCTTTTTTAGGAACTGGTACGATGTTGGCAACCCATTCTGGATACCGAGCGACGGCCAGAAATCCAGCGTCAAATTGCTTCTTCACTTCTTCTTTTATCTTCAAGGATGTTTCGGGCTTCATCCTTCTCAGTTTCTGTTTTACCGGGGAACACTCGGGATTTAGAGGTAATCGGTGCTGTACAATGTCAGAACTCAAACCGGGCATATCTTGGTATGACCAAGCAAAGATGTCTTGGTAGTCTTTTAGCAGGATTATTAATTCTTCACGGATAGGTGCGGTAATACCTATACCTATCTTTACTTCCCTCTTTCCACTGCCAATTCCTAAGTCTACTAGCTCTGTTTCTTCTTGATGAGGCCCCGTTTCTTGGTCCTCATGGGCGACCATTCTTTCTAGTTCTGGGGGAAGTCCCACATCCTCATCTCCTTCATCTTCCGTTTGATTCATTTCTCGCTCGAAGTCGATAGGCGGGTCCCAGGTATTAGTACCTTCGGGGGACTCGTCATCGGATCTGCCGTTTCAGAAAAAGAAGTAAACATGCAAATGAATGAGAATGGGTAGAGACCAGGAACAGATGAAGAAAGATCCTTGTATTATAAATTCAAAAACAAAAGACACAAAGCCTTAACAAAAGGAAAAACTCTAAAGCCTAGGCCCAACTATAGAGCTTTTAAAACCGTAAAGGTTTACATTATGCTTGTTGCGTAAATGCCGGGGCGTTCCTCCACTCGCCAATTTCCCAGCTGGAAATCAGGAGGGCATGGTCGTACCAAATCCAAAGTACTCGGAACATCATCTTCGCATATCGCGAACGCTTGACCTTTGTCTCTCGAACCCGCGCTTATAAAGCTTCTACTTATGTGGCAGGGAGGGCTTCCTTCACCTTCTTGTCTCCAACGCGAACTTTGACCACTGTTCTTCCTTCCCGCGATGCTTCTTTTCATGTCCGCCTGAGTGGGCTTATAGCCTAAACCATACTTCCCACGATTTCCTTGGGTATTTATCAGGCTAGTTATGCCGCCGTTGTTTTTGCCTAAACCCATCCCGGGTTCATAACCGTTCCCCAACATAACTCGGGCCATCATTACCGCTGCATCGGACAGACAAGGCTGCCCAAAGAGGGAGTCTACGGAGGAAATGCTGACCACCTCAAAAGACTGGAAAGCAGTTTCTAACGATTCTTCTGCGGCTTCCACATAAGGCATGGAGGATGGGCAGCTTACCAAGATATCTTCCTCGCCTGACACGATGACCAAGTGCCCCTCCACTACGAATTTCAGCTTTTGGTGGAGTGTAGAAGGCACAACTCCCACTGAGTGGATCCACGGGCGCCCCAACAGGCAGCTGTAGGGGGGGTTAATATCCATTATTTGGAAGGTGACTTGACAGGTGTGAGGGCCTATTTGTACTGGGAGATCGATCTCTCCCCTAACCTCTCGGCGAGTGCCGTCGAAGGCCCGAACCACCATTGAACTTGGTTTTAAGTGGGAAGCATTGAATGGTAACTTCTCCAAAGTGCTCTTAGGCATCACGTTTAAACTGGAACCATTATCGATGAGTACCTTGACTACGATATGGTCCATACACTTGACTGATACGTGTAAAGCCTTATTATGCCCTCTACCCTCGGCGGGGATTTCTTCTTCGGCGAAGGCAAGATAGTTGTTGGCAGTGATATTGTTGACCAGCCCTCCGAAACCTTCTACCGAGATATCTTGGGCCACGTGAGCCTCGTTCAGCACTTTTACTAGCAGAGCCCGATGAGGCTCGGAGCTCATAAGTAACTCCAACAGCGAGACCCTAGCCGGGGTTTTGTTGAGCTGTTCGATAACCTTGAATTCGCTCTGCTGAATTATCCGAAGGAACTCGCTGGCTTCCTCTAGCGACACCTCCTTTCTACCATCCTTTTTCTCCGGGGGACCCTTTGCTGGAATATCTTTATTCGAAGCGTGGGGTGCTTCGCCATCTTGTTCCTCCACCACTTTTCCTTTTCCCTTGACGTCGGCGGGTTGGACTGGTAGGTCCGGAGGTGCGAACACACGACCACTACGGGTCACACCACTCAGTCCCGTGATATTTGTTACTTTAGCTGACAGCGAGCTGACGTCAGTGACTTCTTCTTCCTTCTTCCCCGGAGGTGTATATCTCCACGGGACCGCGTGACTATTTTGGTACGGGAAAGGAACAGGTTTGGCTATTAAGGGGTGTCCGGGCTTTTGCGAAGCTGCGCTTTTAGTGAAGTATATCACCAAGGGTTTGGGCTTCGCAATACCGCTCCCCTCCGTAGACTGCATGCATATATGCTGCTCTTCTTTTCCTTCACTGCCGACTTCCAGTCGACCTTGATCTATCATCCGCTGTAACAATTCCTCTACTCCCAAACACGTCTCCATGTCATGCAGCTCGCCGGAGTGTAGCAGACAGGAATCCTCCTTACACCCACTATGGGGAATCACACCTCCTTTTTGTAGGGCCTCAAAGATAAACCTCCTAGGGGTTGCCACATCCCTTAAAGGTTTAGACCTGTGCGGCCTATCGGACTCAACTGCATTAACCGCTCCCCCTCCATGATTGGCGAGCGGGTTGGTTCTCACATTGGGCCGATCCTCTTGGAAAGTCAGCCATCCGGCATCCATTAAATGTTGGACCTTGTATTTAAGGGCCAAGCATTTTTCGACGGAATGCCCCGGGACACCCCCATGGTACTTGCAAGTTGCGTTAGGGTCATACCACTTCGGGAAAGGGGGTTCGAGGACCCTTCCGGGAGTTACCACGGCCAAATGATTGGCGATGAGGGATGGTAGAAGATCTTCGTACGTCATTGGGAGCGGGGTGAATTCCGGCAATGGCCTCGGAGGGAAGTTCCTTGTCGTGTTGGAATTACCGGCCGGTCGAGTCGTGTTCGGAGTCGGAACTTGGGGAGCTTCCCTCTGGGTGGGTGCCTTAGGCTGCACGGGTGTTGAACTAGAGGCGTTCCCAGCATGAGCCGAGAAGCTTGGGTGATGTTGCGCGTACTGATGGGTACAATGAGGTGTTTGCTGGGGTTTGACCCACGCGGGTGTTGAAGAGACGGCATGGGCATCTCCTTCCTTCCTTTTTGCCCGTGTTGCCCCGATTCTTTTGGCATTCGCGTTTGTGGAGGACACGTAATCAAACTTTCCTCTTTTCAATCCAACCTCGATTCTTTCCCCGGCAAACACCAGATCCGCAAAGCTGGATGGCATGTAACCCACTAGCTTCTCATAGTAGAACACTGGCAGAGTGTCTACCATCATGGTGATCATCTCTCTCTCAACCATGGGAGGAGCTACTTGTGCCGCCAAATCCCTCCATCGCTGCGCATATTCTTTAAAGGTTTCACCTCTTTCTTGAACATATTCTGCAGTTGAGTACGGTCAGGAGCCATATCAGAATTGTACTGATACTGCCTTAGGAAGGCGGTAATCAGATCCTTCCAAGTACGGATACGGGAAGCTTCCAAATTAGTGTACCACACTACCGCAGCTCCGGCCAAGCTATCCTGAAAGAAGTGTATCAACAGCTTTTCATCTTTAGAGTGGGGCCCATCTTACGGCAGTACATTTTGAGATGGTTTTTGGGACAAGTCGTCCCTTTATACTTGTTGAAGTCCGGCACTTTGAACTTCGGGGGAATAACAACATCGGGTACTAAGCAAAGATCCGTCATGTCTGCAAATGGATAGTCCCCAAATCCTTCCACACCCTCAATCTTTCTTCAAGGAGATCGAGCTTCCTCCTTTCTTCAGTTGCTGGGGGCGGCCCTTCCGTGGACAAAACTATTGGTGATGCTGCGATGTTGGGTTGAGGCAACGTGCCTGGTGCCGGCCCTTCGGGGATCGGGGGATAGAACTCGACATCCCTTCGAGCATAATCTTGAGGGTCTTTGTGGACTTCATCGGGCTGCTGAGGAGGCTCTCTTTCATGGACGGGAGAGCAATGTGGCCCGCATCTTCTTGCAAGACGGGTGGTGAATAGTTGGGCGGCAATCCATAAGGGTAAGCCGCTCGGTTGTATCCCAGGTGAGGGCTGCCATCGTGCCCCAGTGTGTCCCTTCCCCGTCCTACTATGTTTGAGGGAGGATGGTGCGTAGTTGCCAAGAGAGTCGGGTCTGCTTCGGCAGCCGAACTGACAGCGGCGGCAGTGGCCGCGTTCTTCTCTATGAGCTGCTTCATACTTAACATGGCCTCCATCATGGAGGCCATTTGTTCTTTCAGAGCCGACATGTCGGCTTTCATCTGTTCCTGCGTCTCCTCTTGATCACCCATCGTTCTAGATTTGGATCTGGTGCGATAGGGATCCCTTGCGGCGCGTTTAGTTATGGTGTTTTTTCCCTAAAAAACCAAACGTGGGGAGTGGGTAAAGAAAGAAAATGCATGCTAGAGATGAAATGTAGGAGTGATTTGATTTGCACAAGCTTTTTGGAGTAGAAACATGGGACCAACTCATTTTATTTTAAAAAGGAAGTCGTATCCAGTCAAGGTCTGAGAGACCATACAAGTTTCCTAACGATTTCTGATTATGTGGGCCATTAAGTCTATCATATGCTGACAATAGCCGAGAAGCCCATGAATCTCTTCGGGGGTGGAGTAGGTGTCTGCCATCGCCTTGGCCTTGGCTAACAAGCGGGGAAGTTCTTGACTCCCATTCAAGGTAAGAGCAAACCGGTCCATCCACATGGTTGCCTCTTGGTGTAAAGAGTCGATCACCCTTCCTCTAGCCTCTTTTTCCGCATATACTTGAGCATACTCATCCACGATTCTATGCTCGTGGGCCGTGGCTAGACCTAACTCTTCTTGGTACTTGGCGATGATAGCTAGCATGTTGGTCTCCGTCTCGCATAAACGCTGAGACAAGCTTCTTTTGGACCTTGAACAAGCAATTAACTCCTCTTTCAGAACCATGCTACGTGCTCGCGACTGGTCTCTTTCTTCCCTCCGCAACTTGAGTTCACTATTGCTACCCCACAGAGCTCCGCGAAATTTGTTCCGGCCATACTCTTCCTTGCGAGCCCTCTTGGTCTCTTGTTCAAGGGCTCTTGCGGTAATTGCATTCTCTTCCCGTAACCCGGCACACTCCTTCCGAACGTGTGTAGCGGCCAACTTGATCTTCTCCTTGGCAAGTTTTGCCTTTCCTAACTCGCTTTTGAGAGCTTGGACTTCTTCGTCCTCTTCCGGTGCTTCAAAACTCTCTTCGCTGACGACTTTTAACTTGGCGAGCCAATCTAAACCTCGTATATGAACTTTCAGCCATTCGTGGTACCCACCAATGATGCCATTACGAATGCCTCTAAGCTCTTGATCTTTCCTTAACGGGGTTTCCCATGCCTTATGGATTCTTTGTATAGTCTTGGAACTTTGTGCACCGAGATCCCTCACAAGGAAAGGAGACATGCTTTCTTCCGTCGGTGCTCCCCTCATGGGGTACCCTAGTTGTCTTATAGCGAGCGCGGGATTGTAGTTAATACAACCCCTCGTTCCTACCAGCGGAATGTTTGGGTATCCTCCACATGAGAAAAGGACTCCTTCTTTTCCTTCCTTCCATCGGGGGAACCAACTGATTGTTCTACCTCCTATTCCGGCCAAGAGCTGGTCCCAATCTATTCTCCTCTTTTCAGTACACGAGCGATGGCTCAGGAGCGGACATGGATGTCTTGTGTCTTGTCGAAACAAGTGCGAAACCAACCAAACACAGAGGGCGGGTAAGCAACAGATGATCCGTACGCTACTCTTTTCGCACCTTCGGTCAAATGTGTCCAATAGATCTGCCAAGACAGCTACCACCGGACTTTCCTTGCTATGGTGGTAGGCAAGGAAAGCGTCGATTGCTGCTAGGTCTACCAAACCATCCACGTTTGGAAAGAGGACGACCCCAAAAATTAGCAAAGCTAACACATCCATAAACAGGACCCAGTCTCCTTGATTGGCCATACCCCTCGCCTTGTCTTCTAGGTACCTCTGTGGTAGGCCCGCTATGCCGTTCCGAGTCTGTTTTATGCGGTCCAAACCTCTTGCTGAATCCTTGACCACAGTTGCAATTCTGCTCAAAGAGGGGAGACACCCGGAGGAAAGATATGGTTTTCTTCCCCTGAGAGGACATCCTAGAATTTCCTCAAATTCTTCAATGGTTGGTACTAATTGGAAGTCTCCGAATGTGAAGCACCTCAAAGGCTGGTCATAGTATTGGGTAAGTGATACAATGGCTTCTATGGACACCTCTGCTATGGTTAACTCTAAGATCTTTCTGTAAGTCTTGCGGAAGGCTTGCATTTGGAGGGGTTCCATCAACCGCCCTAATTCCTTGATGCTGGTGGTATCTAGGCTTTTGACCTTGACTTGGTAGAACCTCTTGCCGGTTTGATTTGTTCCCATGCTTACTAAAGTGAGACAAAAGCTGGTGCAAATCAAAACTCCGATGTCTCATGGGTGGGATGGATGAATGCATGATGGAATGCATATGACATAGATGCAATCTAGGAATGCGGGGGTCCGGGGAATTTGTCCCCTTCTTAGATACGACGTTTAGGGGTAGCGAAATGCCCCAACGCACGTTTTTAAGAAGGCGAGACGGACCCTCCGTTGGTTTGTTTACAGTAGGGATCAAGACAGAACCCATATGCAATGCCTATGCAAAAGACACAATGCGGGAATGTGTACAGTATGACAATATTTACCGAACATAAGCAAAAGGGTATATGATACTCATGCATGGCAGTGTGAAAAATGGCACGTAGCGTGTTTGCTTCGTGCCCCTATTTAAGGGACCTATAAGGGAGAGAACTAACTAGGCTTTTAGCAATAACCCCAAAGGTAGTTATATCTCTCTTGATGGTTTCTAGAGGTATCATCCCCTTTGAAGAACATATTGTAGCAGTAGGGACTACTAGCAACAATAGGTTTTCAAAGAGAAAAGCTCTAGATGAGGGTTCACTGTAATCAAGCAAGTCGGAGACCTAGCATGATCACAGATTCACCTCCACTCCTTATGCTCCCATGAACCCGGGTATAGGGCCCTTTTTCACTCACAGTGTGTGCCAATAGTGTTGGTGTTTGTGTGCATCAAATGAATAAATATTTACTTCATGCATACATTTAAGACGCACTAAAAGCAACAAAGAGTTTATATACACTAGAACATAATGAAAGGAAACCAACAAAGGGGTAAGTCACGGTAAAACATTGCACAAAATGAAATGGCCTAACTCTCTAAAAAGAGGTCCCCAGTGGAGTCGCCAACTGTCGCAACCTACCCTTCGGCGGGAGGGCGACGCGAGACTCGCGGGATGCGTGTTCCACGAAAGGAATACGCGCGGAGTCGCCACCAACGTTTATTCGAGGAAAACGTCGGAAAAACCGGAAAAGACGCGATCTACGAACTTTTAGTGGAAGGTTCGGGAGTTGTATTTACGCACGGGGAAGGTATTAGCACCCCACACGTCCGTCCCAAGGGACGGCAGCCTTTAATCGAATGTGCAAACATGACTTTGATTTTTATGTTCCCTTTTTATGTTCTTATATCCTTTATACCCTTTTTATATTTTTTTCTTTTTTGTGGTCAACAAGGGTGTTTCCCTTTGCTCCTACGTATTCCTCAATTTGTGATGAGGAAATCAGACCTATGTAGTTCTTTCTTATCAAGTGATTCTTTTTTACTTAAGTGGTGATCATTTTAAGGCGTTGGACCTTAAAAATGATCCATTTTACTTAGTGAGGAATTGAAATGACAAACTTCAAAAGCCTATTTTTGTGGACGAGCTTGACTAGGCGAGTTGATTTTAGCCTTAGTTTCACTTTAGTTATTAATCAATTCGATTAAGAATGAGAAATCCCAAAGAGAAAAAACGTCCGATTGATTTTCCGCTTTATTTTACTAAAAGATGTTTTTTTGATTATTATATCATTTTTTACCTCTTTTTGATTTCCAACGTGGTTACGGCACGACCGAACGGTCGGAATTCATTTTAACCGAAGTTAACGGATAATACAATTCAAACGTTCGGTGGAAATTGATTTTATTTTTAAGTTAAGCGAGAAATGACTTAAGTAAAATGGCTTAAGCACGTCAACAGGGGGTATAAAAAGTAAACAAAACGAGAATAAAAATGCACGAAACACAATGTGGACCACCATGGGTGCATAGAATGAATCGAAAAGCTTGGTTCGAGGTACTTACCCATTGAAGATCGAAGAACGAATGAAGAACGTCGAAGAACGGTTGAAACCTTTGCGAAATTCCTCACGGAAAACGTTACGGAAACGTTTCGGAAGCGCCTCGGCTTAGATTTTCTTCACGGAAACAATTTTTCCAAGCAAATTTGAAAGAGAGAGAAGTGCCAAAGGGGCTGAACCCTTTTCTTCTTCACTTCCTCCCCTATTTATAGCAAAATAGGGGAGGTGGTTGCCGCCCAGCTCGCCCAGGCGAGCCAAGTTGCTTCCTCCAGAAGCAACAGCCTTCTGGAGGAATATTCTGGAGGGCCCAAGTGGGCCTGGGTGCTATTTGCACCCCCATTTTTACTAAGTACACCCCCCCTCTGCTTTTTTTGGTGATTCTTTTTCCGTAAAGTCACGGAAACTTACGAATTCCGTAACGATACTTGTTTTCTTTCCGTAATGTTACGGAACCTTGCGGATTACATAATCGTCCCCTTTTTGACTTACGGAATGTTACGGAACCTCACTTAATTATGCAACGATGCTTCCATTTGATTTCCGGTGTGACACGGAAACTCACGGATTGTGCACCTATATTTTTTTGGTTTTCCGGCATGTCCTGGAATTTCACAAATTGCCTAATGATGGGTGTCAAGCACCTCACAAGGACCAAAGAAAGGTCGCATGTCATCAAGCAAAGGTCCCTGAACGAAATTAGGGTATGACATGGAAGTTTGTATTGTCGCTCAGATCTTGACTAGTTATAACTTTTTGAATAAAATGAGTTTATCCCATGTTTTTACTCCAAAAATCAGTGCGAATCAAGTCACTCCCGCATTTTATCTCTAGCATGCATTGTATGTTGGTCTCATCCTTTGTCACGGGAAGCCGGAAGGTCCATATCACCTTCTTAATTGTACACATGGGGCACTGTGCCCCCAAATGCGCAAGTAAGAAGAGATAATTTTCCGGGCTCTCGTGTCCGTAAAATGCGTTCATATCATGCATCGCATAAGCATCTCTTCATAACATCATAATGAACATATCGTTCCTGCATTTGTCCGTTATCATATTCCAGCCTCACATTTTGCATGAGTCATGGCATCATCATGCATATGCGTTCAACAAACTTTTTGATCTGCAAAATTGCATACCATTTGTTTTCATGTTTGCTCATCCTTGCGTTTTCCTCTACAAAACAAAAACAAAAAAGGGGAAGCGTGAAACTTCACACTACATTCTTAGTTGCATGTGTTAGGCACCATGAGCCAACCATGTTGGGATCATAAACCCGTTTCACTTAAAAAACAAAATGAGTGAACATGGTACCTAATGCATGGTTAACTAGGAAATGATGTTTCTTCGGGCATCTCAATTTCATAATTACATTTTCCATGCATAGCTTAAAGTATGCCCGAGTCATTCATCCCTATGAAAGGTTGTTGAAGTATTGGCGATCATAATTGTCATTCCTTGGATTATAGGGTTGAACTAAGCTCATGCTTTTTTGAAAAAAGTTCATCAAGTCAAGTTGAAGTATGGAAGTACCCTCTTGCAAAAATTGGGGCAAAAGATGAATCGAGTTACATCACTGTTTCGTCTACTGCCAAACACATTTAGGACTGTTGATGTCCTTGTTACTTCCAGTTTCACCTTGACCAAGATGTCATGAACCATGTTGAAAAATCTAAATTGATTCAACCCCATGTCCTGCATAAAAATTTGCAATACTTCAACTGGCATCATTCACATACATCCATGCTTTTCATTGGTCGCATTGTTCATTACATTCTTTCCTTGAAAAAAAGAAAAACGAACTTAATCATTGTTATAAAAAAGAAAAGAACATGCTTTACGGCGCCCTTACCGAACTCGTGCTAGAGCTAGAGTAATGGGTGAAGCAGAGGAGGTGCAAGAAAAGATGAAGGCCGAAATGGAGGCCATGAAAGAGCGAATGGCCACAATGATGGAGGCCATGATGAGCATGAAGAAGATAATGGAAGCCAATGCGGTTATGGTTGCTGCTACTAGCGCTGTCGCTAAGGTGAACCCGATGCTCCCTTCTGGCCTCAAGCAAATGAATCATCCAACCTCAAATATGGTAGGCAAAGATTTGGGAAGTACGGATGACCCCATGATGTGCAAATTCAAAACAAGCACGCCTTCCCGCCATATGGCTTGCCTCCCAAACTATACACCACCCAATGTGGCGTACACTCTCAATGAAAATCTCAATAACTCCACTCCAATACTCATTGAGAACCAATAACCTCAATCTGATCAGGCACATATCTCTCAAACCATGGGGGAGACACATGAAACTCCCCACCACAATCTAGCTGACTTCGAGCCTTGGCTCGAATATGCCATTGAAGGGCAAGCAGTTGGTGGTATACCCTTTGAAAACACTTTGGAGGGCCCTCAGTTTCACCCACAACCACAACCATTGCATTTTGCGGTGGGAAGAGCCCCTCCTGCTATGGCCGAAAAGGGAAAGGCGGATCATCTAGAGGAAAGGCTCAGGGCCATTGAAGGAGGTGAAGATTATTCCTTTGCTAACCTAGAAGAGTTGTTCCTAGTACCCAATATCATCACCCCTCCCAAGTTGAAGGTGCTAGACTTTGACAAGTACAAGGGGACTACTTGTCCCAAGAACCATCTAAAGATGTATTGTCAGAAGATGGGGGAATACGCAAAAGATGAGGAATTGCTGATACATTCCTTCCAAGAAAGTCTTACTGGGGTAGCTGTTACCTGGTACACTAACTTGGAATCTTCCCGAGTCCATTCTTGGAAGGACCTAATGGTTGCCTTTGTTAGGCAGTATTAGTACAATTTTGATATGGTTCCGGATAGGATGCAACTACAGAACATTTGCAAAAAGGGGGACGGATCTTTCAAAGAACACGCCCAAAAGGTGGAGGGATCTGGCGGCCCAGGTGGTACCCCCAATGATGGAAAGGGAGACGATGATCGTGATGGTAGACACATTATCGATACTCTACTATGAAAAAATGGTGGGCTACGCACCCTCAAAGCTTTGCGGATTTGGTCTTCACCAGTGAAAGGATCGAAGTGGATCTGAAAAGAGGAAAATTTAATCATCCTTCTTGGACGAAAGAGAAAACTGGGGCAAATAAAGAGGGTGACGATGAGGGAGAAACCCATGCTGTGACTGCCATTCCTGTACGGCCAAGTTTCCCACCAACCCAACAATGTCATTACTCAACCCTTCTCCTTACCTACCGCCCATTTATCCACAAAGGCCATCCCTAAATCAACCACAAAGTCTGTCTACCGCACTTCCAATGACGAACACCACCTTTAGCACAAACCAAAAACACCAACCAAAAAATGAATTTTGCAGCGAGAAAGCCTGTAGAATTCACCCCAATTCCAGTGTCCTATGCTGACTTGCTCCCATATCTACTTGATAATTCAATGGTAGCCATAACCCTAGCCAAGGTTCATCAACCTCCATTTCTCCGAGAATACGACTCGAACGCAACGTGTGCTTGTCACGGAGAAGCCCCGGGGCGTTCCATTGAGCATTGTAGGGCTCTGAAGCGTAAGGTGCAAGGTCTAATTGATGCGGGCTGGCTGAAATTTGAGGAGAATTGCGTGTAAATCCTGACATTGACAAGAGATGCCACACATGGGGCAATTTTGAAGGCTGTTGTTAGGTGTCTCTAATGACTCATCAGGATTTCCAAGTTTATGCCATTATTGTAAACCACAGTTAAAATGTTAAATGAAATGGATAAAGTTGATATCTTTGTCCCTCATCCTCTCACAAACGCATGTTTGCTTATTCAACTTTCACTGGAATGTGGGTGCAAGCCATTGGTCTGTTTGCTCAAGCGACCTGTGCTCCTGAGTGTTGACTTCTAAGACTGTTCAATCAGAGATTACTCGTCTTGCACGTTGGTGGGGGTGCCGTAAAACAACGAGTAAAGTTCAAAACAAATAAGTTTCAAAATAAAAAATAAGTTTCAAAATAAAAAATAAAAAGGCATTTGATTGACTGTGTTTTCAAGTAAAAATTATAGACGTTCATGTGACCTCATTTTGTCTTTTTAGAGAGAAGTGAGTTATCAAGAATAGGATGTTGGACAAATGGCCTCAGTTACCTTAAGAAAAAGGGGGGTTGAATTAAGATGCAAAGACTATTCCCCAATTGAACTATCACTCTTTCTTTTTGGATTAACAATGCACCCTTAACATGAATTACTCAAAAGACAATTCAAAATAAACTTCTTTAAAGCAAAAGATAAATAGCAATAAATAAAAGAAGTTTAAAGGAATAGAGGAATGCAAACTTGATTTATACTGGTTCGGCCACTTCCCACGCCTACGTCCAGTCCTCAAGCAACCCACTTGAGATTTTCCACTCTCTTGTAAAACTCCTTTTACAAAGTCTGAACCACACAGGGACAACCCTTCCCTTGTGTTCAGGAATCCTCTACAACAAGAGACCCACGATCTCTTAATCCCTTTTCAGAAATAAGAAGAAGAAATCTCTCTTAAAAAAGATAGATTGTACAATGAAGATCAATCAAAATTCCTTATTGAATATACAAGTGGTTGACCAAGGAATCTTTTTGAGAGGATAAGACATTTCAGTTCAGAAAAACTCTTAATCTTTTGAGAGGATAAAACTTTTTGGGCAATGAAAACTCTCTTTAAATTCGTGTTTCCAAGTCACCTTTGATGGCCATTCATAAACCATTTGAATAGATGTGACTCTTGGAAATTATTTTCTGAAAATCTCCTCTGGTAATCGATTACAAGACTTGTGTAATCGATCACAGGCTTTAAAATTTGAATAAACTGCTGGTAATCAATTACCATCCATGTGTAATCGATTACACATTATAAATTTTGAATTCAAATTTCTAGTGACTATTATAAACATTTTCAGCTGTTGGTAATTGATTACCAGAGAGTAAATCTCAATTTAAAATGATTTAGATAGAATTCTTTGGCCAAACCTTTTGCTTTTTCAATTTGGAAACTTCTTCCTAAGATTCTAGAGATCAACTTGATCATATATCTTGATTTTCTTGGATTCTTGGATTCTTGTCTTGAATAAAACTTGGAAGCACTTGATCCTTTAGCATCATCAAGACATCAAAACATCTTGCTTCTACATAGGAGTCATTTGACTTAATCCATCAACTGAAAAATCCTTCAACTATTTCTCGTCCTTGGAAAATTCTTTTTGCAAGAATCAACTGCTTCTTTCATTCTTCCTCACTACGAGGTTGTGGAAACAAGACAACAATTGGTACCTCTAAGCCCTACACTGGGGCAACGAAAGGCACCATGCAAAAACCTCAAGCGAACCTAGGGGCAGATTAGAAGTTTTCACCCAATAGGTTCCCAGCTACAAGGTCATGATGAAAGATAACAATTGGTACCTCAAAGCCTTACACTGGGGCAATGAGGGGCATCGTGCATGAGCCTTAAGTGAACATAGGGGCAGATCAAAAGTTCACACCCGTCGATGTTTTTAAACAATAAAAAAAAGGGGGACAAACCCTGGAATTTCAATGGATTGGTTAAACATCAAATGGCTCCATTGCCGTCACTCCAAAATGGTCAAGTGACTAAATCAAAAAGAACATACACTCTGAGGGAGTTCCCAGAGAGATTTGCAAAAAGATAGGATGAGGTTGCATGAATTATCACCTCTTTCAAAAGGACAGTCAATCTGTGTTTTCCAAAAAATCAAATCAAAATCAAAATCACAAAATAGGGAAAGAATGTCATGAACATTGTACAACTTTCCATTATATTGCATTGTTTCATATGAAGTCCGCATTTACCAAATTTCACGACAAAGGTTGCATGCATCTGCATCCCTAAAAATCATGTTAACTGCATAGATTTCCTACATCTAATGTCCAAATCTTGTGGATTTGGGATGACCGGCCCTCTCGATGAGTCAATCTCTTGCTTTCTCATAAGGGTGGACCCTTGGGTACTTGTACCTATCACCTTTAGAGGACTACACGTCCTCGCCAATAGAGGACTGCACGCCCTCACTTTCAGAGGACTACACGTCCTCGCCTTGAGAGGACTACACGTCCTCACCTTCGTAGGGCTGCACGCCCTCACCTTTAGAGGACCACACGTCCTCACCTTCAGAGGGCTACACGCCCTCGCCATCAGAGGACTGCATGTCCTCACCTTCAGAGGGCTACACGCCCTCGCCATCAGAGGACTGCATGTCCTCACCTTCGTAGGGCTACACGCCCTCACTATCAGAGGACTGCATGTCCTCACCTTCGTAGGGCTACACGCCCTCACCTTTAGAGGACTACACGTCCTCGCCAATAGAGGGTTGCACGCCCTTGCCTTGAGAGGACTACACATCCTCACCTTCGTAGGGCTACACGCCCTTACCTTGAAGAGGACTACACGTCCTCGCCAACAGAGGGCTGCAGGCCCTCACCTTCAGAGGGCTACACGCCCTCGCCATCAGAGGACTGCATGTCTTCACCTTCAGAGGGCTACACGCCCTCGCCATCAGAGGACTGCATGTCCTCACCTTCGTAGGGCTACACGCCCTCACTATCAGAGGACTGCATGTCCTCACCTTCGTAGGGCTACACGCCCTCACCTTTAGAGGACTACACGTCCTCGCCAATAGAGGGTTGCACGCCTTTGCCTTGAGAGGACTACACATCCTCACCTTCGTAGGGCTACACGCCCTTACCTTGAAGAGGACTACACGTCCTCGCCAACAGAGGGCTGCAGGCCCTCACCTTCAGAGGGCTACACGCCCTCGCCATCAGAGGACTGCATGTCCTCACCTTCAGAGGGCTACACGCCCTCGCCATCAAAGGACTACATGTCCTCACCTTCGTAGGGCTACACGCCCTCACCTTTAGAGGACTACACGTCCTCGCCAACAGAGGGCTGCACGCCCTCACCTTGAGAGGACTGCACACCCTCACCTCCAGAGGACTACACATCCTCGCCTTGGGAGGGCTGCACGCCCTCACCTTTAGAGGGCTACGTGTCCTCATTTTCAGTGTGCTCCACATCTGCACCTTAAGAGAATTTAAGGTCCTCTGTCCTTAAATGCTTAACCGAGACTTGCACTCCCGGTTAAGGGACCAGTAGTTTCCTTTTAACGGTTCCTGGGCCACCCCCTGATATTGGAGGAGGGCCAACTGTGCGAGCACAACTAGAGAGGGAGGCTATCACATAGCTACTATGCATACCGGGGCAAGATTTCACCCGTGCCGTTGCAATGAGACGAGTGCGGATCATGCGCACCAACATGACCACTCTTACATAGATATAGATGACATTGCTACTTAGCAACATTCTGCCCAGCGACCGCAATGCCAATCTCCCCCTGCAAAAGTATCAGTTGGTCTGTGTCGTCCCGACATGGGTAAGTATGCATATGGTTCAACTGATTTCTGATATCATCTATTGTTTGCAGGGATCGCACCCACAGAGACACCCAGTGGACCTGAAGAAGTCCAACAGGGCCCTGGGGTTTCCAGCTCTGGTTACGGGCCTCTGTCGGCCCTACAGGGCGCCCGTTCCCCCCGGCAAGGTCACATCATCATAGGTAAGTATGCACATCGCTCAACTGATTTCTGATTTCATCTATTGTTTGCAGGGATTGCGCCTGCAAGACACCCAGTGGACCCGAAGAAGTCCAACAGGGTCTTGGAGTTGTCAAGCTCTAATTACGGGTCTCTGTCAGTTCTACGGAGTACCTATCACCTCCAGCAAGGGCATCAGGCCCCCTACTAATTGAGCTTTCATCAAGAAGTACTGCGCCCCCAGGCAGGCCCAGGGCAAAACACCACAACAGCATTGGGATGGCTGGTAGCAGGCAATAGACGCACCGCCACCACCTCTAGAGTTCACCTCTGCTCATCCACAAAAAGGTTTGAGTATTGCCTACACCACATGGCCAACCAATAGGCGACCAAGTCCAAAGCCAAAGGTAAGCAAAGTACTAGGTCAGTGACCGACAAGTCATAAGGCGTCCAGCTCAAGACGTTAAAGAAGCGCTACTAGGAGGCAACCTAGTAACTTTTAAATGTTTGCTTGTTATTTGATCACCTTTTGTTTCTCAAGTCATAGTAGGACACACCTAGTTGCTCATGATCCTAGGAATTTAAATAAATCAAGCACAAGCTCGAAAGGTAGTCATACCTCACAAAATATATATATGTATGTTTAGGTAGAAAGATACCTTAGATATGCATGTATGTAAACAAAAAAAAAAAAACACTTCACAAAATATATATGTGTATGTTTAGGTAGAAAGATACCTTAGATATGCATGTATGTAAACAAAAAATACTTCAGCAAACATATATATGTATGTTTAGGTAGAAAGATACCTTGGATATGCATGTATGTAAACAAAAAATACTTCACAAAACATATATATGTATGTTTAGGTAGAAAGATACCTTGGATATGCATGTATATAGCAAAAATACCTTACAAAACATATATATGTATGTTTAGGTAGAAAGATACCTTGGATATGCATGTATGTAGCAAAAAGATACCTCACAAAATATATATATGTATGTTTAGGTAGCAAGATACCTTGGATATGCATGTATATAGCAAAAATACCTCACAAAAATATACACATGTTTAGGTAGCAAAATACCTCATGGAAAAAAAAAAGAAAAAAAAACAAAAACAAACAATTAAAAAAAAAAGAGAGGAAAAAAGGAAAATAAGTTGTTTAGCTGAAAAACCGACATGCTTTTGAAAAGAGATGACTTCCAACTTTTCTTTGAAAAAAAATCACTGATCATAACTAGTTTTTGCAAAAAATGTGTGTACACCTGAAGGGTGAATGCTGTGAAAATTTTCCCGGACGCCCAAAATGGACTCGAATGAATGCACAAATTGATAAAAGAACATATTTTGGAAACATTGGGTTGACTAAAAATAGAGGAAATGAATCCTGAGCCCTAGCATCACATGACCATAAAAATTTGACACTTGAGTGTCCACATAGGTGCATGCATGACCAGTTTTGCATAAAGTTTCCAAATCATCATTTTTGCATTTGTGTCATGGAAATAATGTGGGGCATCCCTTTTTATCCTTGAACCAAACCAAACCCTGACATGTATCATGTCTAGCCATTCTACAAGCCTTGAGCCAAAATCCTAACTCACCATAAACCTTGACCCAGGGTGAGAGTGTCAATCCTTACCCTCGGAAGCAAAAAAGAAGAGAAGGAAAATTTCCAATCAAAGAGAAGGCAAAAAAAAAAAAGAAGAGAAGGAAAATTTCCAATCAAAGAGAAAGCAAAAAGAAAAGAGAGGAAATTCCCAATCAAGAATGGGAGAAAGAAAAAAAAGGAAGAAGAAGAAGGAAAGAAAGCTCTTGATCAAGGATCGAAAAAAAACAGAAGAAATGTGCAGAAAGGTCTTTGGACCGGACAATATCTGAACAATACAGAATTGTCACCAAATGAACAAAAGGAAGGAAAGGAAACCATGACCTAAAGTGGTCTTCTCCCTTTGATTACCAACCAAAATCCTGTGCGTCGGTGACTTGTTTGCCTCGCGCAAAACAGAAATAGAAAAGGAAAAGGCTAGAAAAAAAGATCAAAAGCCGAAAAACCCACCAAAAGAACCCATTCCCAAGGGAAGTCCTATTGATCCATGATCACGCATGTAATTTTTGATTTGATAGGAAATAATTCGCAAAGTCAAGTCGTGACATATCTATGGTTCGGAATTAGGATGAAACACTTACCTGTGCGAGATTGATACACTTTGAGTGATTTTCTTCTATTTTTGTCGAACCCAGTGTTTCCTCTAAATGGTCATTTAGAAACGAAATGCTAAACATCCAAAATCTCATTTGTGGTTATGAGAAAATTTCATCAGCAGATTCTCCTTCCCCGATAGACACATTTTTTTTTGTCCGAAAAGCATATGTTGATCTGATTAGTTGGAAGTTTTATCTCTTTACTAAAGCACGTTCGCATTTTAGCGAAGAAAACACCGAGACTATTTCTAGTCTCACAAGTTATCAAGAACTACGTAGGTCTGAGTTCCTCATTTGAGGATACGTAGGAGCAAAAGCCTCGCTTTTGTCGACCACACCACTTTTTGTTACCATGACCCAAGAGCTGGTAGCCCGCGGAGACGCCTTACGGTTATCCACACCTCATCATTCAGTCACCCCAAGTGTGATTGATGAGCAGAGGCCAATGTGGTCATCTGCGCCCTTTCCGGAGATGTCAGCATCTTCCGGTGGAGACTTTTTCAAGTCTCACAAGTTATCTAGAACTACGTAGGTCTGAGTTCCTCATTGGAGGATACGTAGGAGCAAGAGCCTTGCTTTTGTCGGCCGCCCCACAATCTCTGTCATACTGACCCTGAGGTCATGTGACATGCAGAGACAAACTATGGTCATTCTGCACACCTTTTGCCATTCAGACACAGTCGTGTCCGATGGCACGCAGAGACAAATTATGGTCATTCTGCACCCTTTTGTCATCCAGAGGCGGCGGGCCCGATGACATGCAGAGACAAATTATGGTCATTCCACACACCTTTTGCCATTCAGACACAGTCGTGTCCGATGGCACGCAGAGACAAATTATGGTCATTCTGCACCCTTTTGTCATCCAGAGGCGGAGGGCCCGATGACATGCGGAGACAAATTATGGTCATTCCGCACACCTTTTGCCATTCAGACACAGTCGTGTCCGATGGCACGCAGAGACAAATTATGGTCATTCTGCACACTTTTGTCATCCAGAGGCGGCGGGCCCGATGACATGCGGAGACAAATTATGGTCATTCCGCACACCTTTTTGCCATTCAGACACAGTTGTGTCCGATGGCACGGAGAGACAAATTATGGTCATTCTGCGCCCTTCGTCAATCGCGGCCGACAAACCCGTTGACACGCGGAGATTTACATCATCTTCCGCGCTCACAAGATCTGTCATACTGACTTTTGAGTCACGCTGACGGGCGGAAATACCCGAGTGGCTATCCGTATAAACATTCTTTTGCTATCTGTAAGACAGAACGCTTGATAGCATGCAGAGACTGACATCGTCTTCTGCACCTTTTGTTCCCCCGGGAACAACAAGTCATTTGCATGCAGAGATTTTATGGTCACCCGCGACTCTCGTCAACCGAGAGCAACGAAATTAGTGTCTTATCTTTACTTTCCTTTTATCTCCAATAAAAGACAAGTAAAGAGGGGCAACTGTCATACCCTAATTTCGTCCGGGGACCTTTGCTTGATGACATGCAACTTTTGTTTGGTCCTTGTGAGGTGCTTGGCACCCATCATTAGGCAATTTGTGAAATTCCGGGACATGGCGGAAAACAAAAGAAAATATTGATGCACAATCCGTAAGGTTCCGTGACACACCAGAAATCAAATGGAAGCATCGTTGCACAATTAGTGAAGTTCCGTAACATTCCGTAAGTCAAAAAGGGGATGATTATGTAATCCACAAGGTTCCGTAACATTTCGGAAAGAAAACAAGTATCATTACGAAATTTGTGAGTTTCCGTAACTTTACGAAAAACGAATCACCAAAAAAAGGCAGGGGGAGTGTACTTAGTAAAAATGGGGGTGAAGAAAATCCAAGCCGAGGGGCTTCTGAAACGTTTCCGTAACGTTTCCGTGAGGAATTTCGCAAAGGTTTCGACCGTTCTTCGACGTTCTTCATCGTTCTTCGATCTTCAACAGGTAAGTACCTCGAACCAATCTTTTCGATTCATTCTATGTACCCGTGGTGGTCCACATTGTGTTTCGTGTATTTTTATTCTCGTTTCATGTACTTTTTATACCCCCTTTTGACGTGCTTAAGCCATTTTATTTAAGTCATTTCTCACTTAACCTAAAAATAAAATAAATTTCCACCGATCGTTTGAATTGTATTATCCGTTGACTTTGGTTAAAGTGAATTCCGACCGTTCGGTCGTGCCGTAACCACGTTGGAAATCAAAAAAAGAGGTAAAATAATAATATAATAATCAAAAAACATCTTTTAGTAAAATGAAGTGGAAAATCAATCGGACGTTTTCTCTTTGGGATTTCTCATTCTTAATTGAATTGACTAATAACTAAAGTGAAAATAAGGCTAAAATCAACTCGCCTAGTCAAGCTCGTCCATAAAAAAGGGTTTTTGAAGTTTATCATTTCAATTTCTTACTAAGTAAAATGGATCATTTTCAAGGTCCAACGCCTTAAAATGATCACCTTTTAAGTAAAAAAGAATCACTTGATAAGAAAGAACTACGTAGGTCTGATTTCCTCATCGCAATTGAGGAATACGTAGGAGCAAAGGGAAACACCCTTGACGACCACAAAAAGAGAAAAAATATAAAAAAGGTATAAAGGATATAAAGACATAAAAAGGGAACATAAAAATCAAGGTCATGTTAGCACATTCGATTAAAGGCTGTCGTCCCTTGGGACGGACGTGTGGGGTGCTAATACCTTCCCCGTGCGTAAATACAACTCTCGAACCTTTCACTTAAAAGTTCGTAGATCGCGTCTTTTCCGGTTTTTCCGACGTTTTCCTCAAATAAACGTTGGTGGCGACTCCGCGCGTATTCCTTTCGTGGAACACGCATCCCGCGAGTCACGCGTCGCCCTCCCGTCGAAGGGTAGGTTGCGACAACAGGTAACCATTGGGTAACCCCGCATGTCAATTGACTTCACGGGTCAGGACGACAAAAGGTGCAGAAGACGATGTTAGTCTCCGCGCGTCAATCGGCTCGTTTGCCCCTGGTTGACGAAAGGTGCGGGTAACCATAAGGTAACCCCCCATGTCACCTAACTTCACGGGTTAGGACGACAAAAGGTGCAGAAGACGATGTTAGTCTCCTTGCGTCAACGGGCTCGTTTGACCCTGGTTGACGAAAGGTGCGAGTAACCATACAGTAACCCCGCATGTCAACTGACTTCTCGGGTCATGACAACAAATGGTGTAGAAGACGATGTTTGTCTACGCGCGTCAACGGACGCGTTTGCCCCTGGTTGACGAAAGGTGCAGGTAACCATAGGGTAACCCCGAATGTCACTTGACTTCACGGGTCAGGACGACAAATGGTGCAGAAGACGATGTTAGTCTCCGTGCGTCAACGGGCTCGTTTGCCCCTGGTCGATGAAAGGTGTGGATAACCATAAGGAAACTTCGCATGTAACCTGACTTCACTGGTCAGGACGACAAAAGGAGCAGAAGACGATGTAAGTTTCCACGTGTCAACGGGCTCGTTTGCCCCTGGTTGACGAAAGGTACGGGTAACCATAAGGTAACCCCGCATGTCACTTGACTTCACGGGTCAACACAACAAAAGGTGCAGAGGACGATGTAAATCTCTGGGCGCCAACGGGCTCGTTTGCCCCTGGTTGACCAAAGGTGCGGGTAACCATAAGGTAACCCCGCATATCACTTGACTTCAGCGGTGAGGACAACAAAAGGTGCAGAGGACGATGTTAATCTTTGCGCTTCAAAGGGCTCGTTTGCCCCTGGTTGACGAAAGGTGCGGGTACCAATAAGGTAACCTCCCATGTCAGCTGACTTCACGGGTGAGGACGACAATAGGTGCAGAAGATAATGTTAGTCTCCGCGCATCAACAGGCTCGTTTGCCCCAAGTTGACGAAAAGGGCGGGTATCCATCAGGTAACCCCGCATGTCAGTTGAATTCACGGGTCAGGACAACAATAGGTGCAGAAGATGATGTTAGTCTCCGGGCGTCAATGGGCTCGTTTGCCCCTTGTTGACCAAAAGGTGCGGATAACCATAAGGAAGCCTCGCATGTACCTGACTTGACGGGTCAGGACGACAAAAGGAGCAGAAGACGATGTAAGTTTCCACGCGTCAACGGGCTCGTTTGCCCCTGGTTGACGAAAGGTATGGTAACCCCGCATGTCACTTGACTTCACAGGTCAAGACGACAAAAGGTGCAGAGGACGATCTTAATCTCCGCGCGCCAACGGGCTCGTTTGCCTCTGGTTCACCAAAGGTGCGGGTAACCATAAGGTAACCCCGCATATCACTTGACTTCACGGGGCAGGACGACAAAAGGTGCAGAAGACGATGTTAGTCCCCGCGCGTCAACAGGCTCGTTTGCCCCTGGTTGACCAAAGGTGTGGATAACCATAAGGTAACCCCGCATGTCACCTGACTTCACGGGTCAGGACGATAAAACGTGCAGAAGATGATTTTAGTCTCCGGGTGTTAATGGGCTCATTTTCCCCTGGTTAACGAAAGGTGCGGGTAACCATTAGGTAACACCGCATGTCACCTGACTTCACGGGTCAGGACAACAAAAGGTGCAGAAGACAATGTTAGTCTCCACGCGTCAACGGGCTCGTTTGTGCTTGGTTGACGAAAGGTACGGGTAACCATAAGGTAACCCCGCATGTCACCTGACTTCACGGGTCAAGACGACAAAAGGTAGAGAAGACGATGTTAGTCTCCGCGCGTCAACCGGCTTGTTTGCCCCTGTTTGACGAAAGGTGCGAGAAACCATAAGCTAACCCCGCATGTGACCTGACTTCACGGGTCAGGACGACAAAAGGTGCAGAAGACGATGTCAGTCTCCGCGCCTCAATGGTCTCGTTTGCCCCTGGTTGACGAATGGTGCAGGTGTCATACCCTAATTTCGTCCGGGGACCTTTGCTTGATGACATGCAACTTTTGTTTGGTCCTTGTGAGGTGCTTGGCACCCATCATTAGGCAATTTGTGAAATTCCGGGACATGCCGGAAAACAAAAGAAAATATTGATGCACAATCCGTAAGGTTCCGTGACACACCGGAAATCAAATGGAAGCATCGTTGCACAGTTAGTGAGGTTCCGTAACATTCCGTTAGGCAAAAAGGGGATGATTATGTAATCCACAAGGTTCCGTAACATTACGGAAAGAAAACAAGTATCGTTACGAAATTCGTGAGTTTCCGTAACTTTACGAAAAAAGAATCATCAAAAAAAGGCAGGGGGGTGTACTTAGTAAAAATGGGGGTGCAAATAGCAACCAGGCCCACTTGGGCCCTGCAGAAGATTCCTCCAGAAGGCTGTTGCTTCTGGAGGAAGCAACCCTGCTCGCCTGGGCGAGCTGGGTGGCAAGCTTCTCCCCCAATTTTCTATAAATAGGGGGAGAAGTGAAGTGAAAAAGGGTTCAGCCCCTCAGGCAGTTCTCTCTCTTTCGAATTTGCTTGGAAAAATTGTTTCCGTGACGAAAATCCAAGCTGAGGGGCTTCCGAAACGTTTCCGTAACGTTTCCGTGAGGAATTTCGCAAAGGTTTCGACCGTTCTTCGACGTTCTTCATTCGTTCTTCATCGTTCTTCGATCTTCAACGGGTAAGTACCTCGAACCAAGCTTTTCGATTCATTCTATGTACCCGTGGTGGTCCACATTGTGTTTCGTGTATTTTTATTCTCGTTTCATGTACTTTTTATACCCCCTTTTGACGTGCTTAAGCCATTTTATTTAAGTCATTTCTCGCTTAACCTAAAAATAAAATAAATTTCCACCGATCGTTTGAATTGTATTATCCGTTAACTTCGGCTAAAATGAATTTCGACCGTTCGGTCGTGCCGTAACCACGTTGGAAATCAAAAAAAGAGGTAAAATAATAATATAATAATCAAAAAACGTCTTTTAGTAAAATAAAGCGGAAAATCAATCGGACGTTTTCTCTTTGGGATTTCTCATTCTTAATTGAATTGACTAATAACTAAAGTGAAACTAAGGCTAAAATCAACTCGCCTAGTCAAGCTCGTCCATAAAAAAAGGTTTTTGAAGTTTATCATTTCAATTTCTTACTAAGTAAAATGGTCACCCTCAAGGTCCAACGCCTTAAAATGATCACCTTTTAAGTAAAAAAGAATCACTTGATAAGAAAGAACTACGTAGGGCTGATTTCCTCATCGCAATTGAGGAATACGTAGGAGCAAAGGGAAACACCCTTGTCGACCACAAAAAGAGAAAAAATATAAAAAAGGTATAAAGGATATAAAGACATAAAAAGGTAACATAAAAATCAAGGTCATGTTTGCACATTCGATTAAAGGTTGTCGTCCCTTGGGACGGACGTGTGGGGTGCTAATACCTTCCCCGTGCGTAAATACAACTCCCGAACCTTTCACTTAAAAGTTCGTAGATCGCGTCTTTTCCGGTTTTTCCGACGTTTTCCTCAAATAAACGTTGGTGGCGACTCCGCGCGTATTCCTTTCGTGGAACACGCATCCCGCGAGTCACGCGTCGCCCTCCCGCCGAAGGGTAGGTTGCGACAGCAGGTAACCATTGGGTAACCCCGCATGTCACCTGACTTCACGGGTGAGGACGACAAAAGGTGTAGAAGACGATGGTAGTCTCCGTGTGTCAACGTGCTCGTTTACCCCTGGTTGACGAAAGGGACGGGTAACCATCAGGTAACCCCGCATGTCATCTGACTTCACGGGTCAGGACGACAAAAGGTGCAGAAGATGATGCTAGTCTCCGCTCGTCAACGGGCTCGTTTGCCCCTTGTTGACGAAAGGGGCGGGTAACAATCAGGTAACCCCGCATGTTAGCTGACTTCACGGGTCAGCACGACAATCGGTGCAGAAGATGATGTTAGTCTTCGCTCATCAATGGGCTCGTTCGCCCCTGGTTGACGAAAGGTGCGGGAAACCATAAGATAACCCCGGATGTCACTTGACTTCACGGGTCAGGACGACAAAAGGTGCAGAAGACGATGTTAGTCTCCTTGCGTTAACGAGCTCGCTTTCACGGGTAACCCCGAATGTCAGCTGCCTTCACGGGTCAGGACGACAAAAGGTGAAGAGGACGATGTTAGTCTCCGGGCGTCAATGGGCTCGTTCGCCCCTGGTTGACCAAAGGTGCGGATCACCATAAGGAAGCCTCGCTTGTCACCTGACTTGACGGGTCAGGACGACAAAAGGAGCAGAAGACGATGTAACTTTCCACGCGTCAATGGGCTCGATTGCCCCTGGTTGATGAAAGGTACGGGTAACAATAAGGTAACCCCACATGGCACTTGACTTCACGGGTCAAGATTACAAAAGGTGCAGAGACCGATCTTAATCTCCACGTGCCAACGGGCTCGTTCGCCCCTTGTTGACCAGAGGTGCGGGTAACCATAAGGTAACCCCGCATATCACTTGACTTCACGGGTCAGGACGACAAAAGGTGCAGAGGATGATGTTAGTCTCCGGGCGTCAATGGGCTCGTTTGCCCCTGGTTGACGAAAGGAGCGGGTAACCATAAGGTAACCTTGCATGTCAGCTGACTTCACGGGTGAGGACGACAAAAGGTGCAGAAGATGATGTTAGTCTCCAGGAGTCAATGGCCTCGTTTGCCCCTGGTTGACGAAAGGTGCGGGCAACCATAAGGTAACACCGAATGTCACTTGACTTCACGGGTCAGGACGACAAAAGCAACAGAAGATGATGTTATTCTCTGCGCTTCAATGGGTTCATTTGGCCCTAGTTGACGAACGGTGTGGGTAACCATAAGGTAACCCCGCATGTCACCTGACTTCACGGGTCAGGACGACAAAAGGTGCAGAAGACAATGTTAGTCTCCGCGCGTCAACGGACTCGTGTGCCCCTAGTTGACGAAAGGTGCGGGTAACCATAAGGTAACCCCGCATGTCACCTGACTTCACGGGTCAGGATAACAAAAGGTGCAGATGATGATGTTAGTCTCCGCCCGTCCATGGGCATGTTTGCCCCTGGTTGACGAAAGGTGCGGGTAACCATAAGGTAACCCCGCCTGTCACCTGACTTCACGGGTCAGGACGGCAAAAGGTGCAGAAGACGATGTGAGTCTCTGTGCATCAGTAGGCTTGTTTGCCCCTAGTTGACGAAAGTTGCGGGTAACCATAAGGTAACCCCGCATGTCACCTGACTTCACGGGTCAGGACGACAAAACATACAGAAGATGATGTTAGTCTCCGCGCATCAACGGGCTCGTTTGCCCCTAGTTGACGAACGATGCAGGTAACCATAAGGTAACCTCGCATGTCACCTCACTTCACTGGTCAGGAAGACAAAAGGTGCAGAAGATGATGTTAGTCTCCACGCGTTAACGTGCTCGGTTGCCCCTAGTTGACGAAAGGTGTTGATAACCAAAAGGTAACCCCGCATGTCACCTGACTTCACGAGTCAGGACGACAGAAGATGCAAAAGATGATGTTAGTCTGTGTGCGTCAATGGGCATGTTTGCCACTGGTTGACGAAAGGTGCGGGTAACCATAAGGTAACCCCGCATGTCACCTGACTTCATGGGTCAGCACGACAAAAGCTGCAGAAGAGGATGTTAGTCTCTGTGCGTCAATGGGTTCGTTTGCCCTAGTTGACGAAAGTTGCGGGTAACCATAAGGTAACCCCGCATGTCACTTGACTTCACGGGTCAGTACGACAAAAGGTGCAGAAGACGATGTTAGTCTCCGCGCGTCAACGGACTCGTTTGCCCCTGGTTGACGAAAGGTGCGGGAAACCATAAGCTAACCCCGCATGTCACCTGACTTCACGAGTCAGCACGACAAAAGGTGCAGAAGACGATGATAGTCTCCGCGCGTCAACGGGCTCGTTTGCCCCTGGTTGACGAAAGGTGCGGGTAACCATAAGGTAACCCCGCATGTCACCTGACTTCACGGGTCAGGACAACAAAAGGTGCAGATGATGATGTTAGTCTCCGCCCGTCCATGGGCATGTTTGCCCCTGGTTTTCAATAGGTGCGGGTAACCATAAGGTAACCCCGCATGTCACTTGACTTCACGAGTCAGGACGACAAAAAGGTGCAGAAGATGATGTTAGTCTCCGCGCGTCAACGATTTCGTTTGCCCCTGGATGACGAAAGGTGCGGGTAACCATAAGGTATTCCCGCATGTCATCTGACTTCACGGGTCAGGACGACAAAAGATGCAGAAGATGATGTTAGTCTCCGCGCGTCAATGGGCTCGGTTTCCCCTGGTTGACGAAAGGTGTGGATAACCATAAGGAAACCTCGCATGTCACCCGACTTCACGGGTCAGGACGACAAAAGGAGCAGAAGACGATATCAGTGTCCGTGCGTCAACGGGCTAATTTGCCTCTGGTTGACGAAAAGTATGGATAACCATAAGGTAACCCCGCATGTCGCCTGACTTCATGGGTTAGCACGACAAAAGGAGCAGATGACGATGTAAGTTTCCACGCGTCAACGGGCTCTTTTGCCCCTTGTTGACGAAAGGTACGGGTAACCATAAGGTAACCCCGCATGTCACTTGACTTCACGGGTCAAGACGACAAAAGGTGCAGAGGACGATGCTAATCTCCGGGCGCCAACAGGCTCGTTTGCCCCTGGTTAACGAAAGGTGCGGGTAACCATAAGATAACCTCGCATGTCACCTAACTTGACGGGTTAGGACGACAAAAGGTGCAGAAGACGTGGTTAGTCTCTGTGCGTCAATTTGCTCATTTGCACCTAGTTGACGAAAGTTGCGGGTAACCATAAGGTAACCCCGCATGTCACTTGACTTCACAGTTCAGGACAACAAAAGGTGCAGAAGACGATGTTAGTCTTCGCTCGTCAACGGGCTCGTTTGCCCCTGGTTGATGAAAGGTGCGGGTAACCACAAGGTAACCCCGCATGTCACCTGACTTCACGTGTCAGAACGACAAAAGGTGTAGAAGACGATGTTACTCTCCGCGCATCAATGGGCTTGTTTTCCTCTTGTTGACGAACGGTGGTAACCATAAGGTAACCCAGCATGTCACCTGACTTCACGGGTCAGGACGACAAAAGGTGCAGAAGACGATGTTAGTCTCCGCGCGCAAACGGATTCGTTTGCCCCTGGTGGACCAAAGGTGCGGGTAACCATTGGGTAACCCCGCATGTCACCTGACTTCACGGGTAACGACGACAAAAGGTGCAGAAGACGATATCAGTGTCCGTGCGCCAACAGGCTCGTTTGCCCTTGGTTGACGAAAGGTGTGGATAACCATAAGGTAACCGCACATGTCAGCTGACTTCACGGGTCAGGATGACAAAAGGAGCAGAAGACGATGTAAGTCTCCACGCGTCAATGCGATCGTTTGCCCCTGGTTGACGAAAGGTACGGGTAACCATTAGGTAACCCCGCGTGTCACTTGACTTCACGGGTCAAGACGACAAATGGAGCAGAAGACGATGTCAGTTTTCGCACGTCAACGGGCTCGTTTGCCCCTGGTTGATGAAAGGTTCGGGTAACCATAAGGTAGCTCCGCATGTCAGCTGACTTCACGGGTAACGACGACAAAAGGTGCAGAAGAGGATATCAGTGTCTGTGCGCCAACGGGCTCGTTTGCCCCTGGTTGATGAAAGATGCGGGTAACCATAAGGTAACCCCGCACGTCACCTGACTTCACGGGTCTGGACGATAAAAGGTACCGAGGATGATGTTAGTCTCCGCCCATCAACCGGCCCGTTTGCCCCTAGTTGAGGAACGATGCAAGTAACCATAAGTTTACCCCGCATGTCACTTCACTTCACTGGTCTGGACGACAAAAGGTACAGAAGACGATGTTAGTCTCTACGCGTCAACGGGCTCGTTTTCCCCTGGTTGATGAAAGGTTCAGGTAACCATAAGGTAGCCCCGCATGTCAGCTGACTTCACGGGTCAGGACGACAAAAGGTGCAGAAGACGATGTTAGTCTCCGCGCGTCAATGGACTCGTTTGCCCCTGGTTGACGAAACGTGCGGGTAACCAAAAGGTAACCCCGCATGTCACCTGACTTCACGGGTCAGGACGACAAAAGGTGTAGAACATGATGTTAGTCCTCGTGTTTCAACGGGCTCGTTTGCCCCTGGTTGACGAAACGTGCGGGTAACCATAAGGTAACCCCGCATGTCAGCCGACTTCACGGGAGAGGACGACAAAAGGTGCAGAAGATGATGTTAGTCTCCGCGCGTCAATGGACTCGTTTGCCCCTGGTTTGTGAAACGTGCAGGTAACCAAAAGGTAACCCCGCATGTCTCCTGACTTCACGGGTGAGAACGACAAAAGGTGTAGAAGACGATGTTAGTCTCCGCGCGTCAACAGGCTCGTTTTCCCCTGGTTGACAAAAGGTGCGGGTAACCATAAGGTAACCCCGCATGTCACCCGACTTCACGGGTCAGAACGACAAAAGGTGAAGAAGATGATGTTAGTCTCTGTGCGTCAACGGGCTCGTTTTCCCCTGGTTGACGAAAGGTGCGGGTAACCATAAGGTAACCCCGCATGCCACTTGACTTCACGGGTCTAGACGACAAAAGGTGCAGAAGACGATGTTAGTCTCCGCACGTCAACGGGATCGTTTGCCCCTGGTTGACGAACGATGCAGGTAACCATAAGGTAACCCCGCATGACACCTGACTTCACGAGTCAGGACGACAAAAGGTGAAGAAGACGATGTTAGTCTCTGTGCGTCAACGGGCTCGTTTTCCCCTGGTTGACGAAAGGTGCGGGTAACCATAAGGTAACCCCGCATGCCACTTGACTTCACGGGTCAAGACGACAAAAAGTGAAGAAGACGATGTTAGTCTCTGTGCGTCAACGGGCTCGTTTTCCCCTGGTTGACGAAAGGTTCTGGTAACCATAAGTAACCCCGCATGTCAGCTGACTTCACGAGTCAGGACGACAAAAGGTGCAGAAGACGATGTTAGTCTCCGCGCGTCAACGGGCTCTTATGCCCCTGGTTGACGAACGATGCAGGTAACAATAAGGTAACCCCGCATGTCACCTGACTTCACGAGTCAGGACGACAAAAGGTGCAGAAGATGATGTTAGTCTCCGCGCGTCAACAGGCTCGTTTGCCCCTGGCTGACGAAAGGTGCCGTTAACCAAAAGGTAACCCCGCATGTCGTTGACTTTAGGGGTCAATACGACAAAAGGTGCAGAAGACGATGTTAGTCTCCGCGCGTCAACGGGCTCTTTTTCCCCTTGTTGAGGAAAGGTGCGGGTAACCATAAGGTGACCCCGCATGACACTTGACTTCACTGGTCAGGACGACAAAAGGTGCAGAAGACGATGTTAGTCCTCGCATTTCAACGGGCTCGTTTGCCCCTGGTTGATGAAAGGTTCGGGTAACCATAAGGTAGCCCCGCATGTCAGTTGACTTCACGGGTCAGGACGACAAAAGGTGCAGAAGAAGATGTTAGTCTCCGCGCGTCAATGGACTCGTTTGCCCCTGGTTTGCGAAATGTGCTGGTAACCAAAAGGTAACCCCGCATGTCTCCTGACTTCACGGGTGAAAATGACAAAAGGTGTAGAAGATGATGATAGTCTGCGCGCGTCAACGAGCTCATGTTCCCTTGGTTTACAAAAGGTGCGGGTAAGCTAAAGGTAACCCCGCATGTCTCCTGACTTCACGGGTGAAAACCACAAAAGGTGTAGAAGAAGATGTTGGTCCCGGCGCGTCAATGGACTCGTTTGCCCCTGGTTTGCGAAACGTGCGGGTAACCAAAAGGTAACCCCGCATGTCTCCTGACTTCACGGGTGAAAATGACCAAAGGTGTAGAAGACGATGTTAGTCTGCGCGCGTCAACGGGCTCGTTTTCCCCTGGTTGACGAAAGGTGCGGGTAACCATAAGGTAACCCCGCATGCCACTTGACTACACGGGTCAAGGCGACAAAAAGTGAAGAAGACGATGTTAGTCTCCGCACGTCAACGGGCTCGTTTGCCGCTGGTTGACGAAAGGTTCGGGTGACCATAAGTAACCCCACATGTCAGCTGACTTCACGAGTCAGGACGACAAAAGGTGCAGAAGATGATGTTAGTCTCCGCGCGTCAACAGGCTCGTTTGCCTCTGGCTAACGAAAGGTGCGGGTAACCATAAGGTAACCCCACATGTCATTGACTTCAGGGGTCAAGACGACAAAAGGTGCAGAAGACGATGTTAGTCTCTGCGCGTCAACGGTCTCATTTTCCCCTTGTTGAGGAAAGGTGCGGGTAACCATAAGGTAACCCCGCATGTCACTTGACTTCACGGGTCAGGACGACAAAAGGTGCAGAAGACGATGTTAGTCTCCGCGCGTCAACGGTTTGCCCCTGGTTGACGAAAGGGGCGGGTAACCATAAGGTAACCCCGCATGTCACCTGACTTCAAGGTCAGTATGACTGAAATTGTCTGTGCGGAGAAATTACTTATGTAACTCCGCACGTCACCTGACTTCAGGGTCAGTATGACAGAAATTGTCTGTGCGGAGAAATTTCTTGTGTATCTCCGCACATCACCTAATTTCAGGTTCAGTATGACAGACATTGTCTATGCGGAGAAATTACTTGTGTATCTCCTCATGTCACCTGACTTCAGGGTCAGTATGACAGATAGCGTGGAAAACGACGTAAATCTCCGCGTGTCAACGGACCCGTTTGCCGCGATTGACAAAGGGTGCAGTAGACGACGTTAGTCTCTGCATGCTATCGTGCTTTGAGTCTTACGGATAGCAAATGAGTGTTTGTGTGGAGAAATTACTTGTGTATCTCCGCACGTCACCTAACTTCAAGGTCAGTATGACAGGGATTGTCTATGCGTAGAAATTACTTGTGTATCTCCGCATGTCACCTGACTTCAGGGTCAGTATGACAGACATTGTCTGTGCGGAGAAATTACTTGTGTATCTCTGCACATCACCTGACTTCAGGGTCAGTATGACAGATAGCGCGGAAGACGACGTAAACTCAGCGTGTCAATGGGCTCGTTGGCTGCGATTGACAAAGGGTGCAATAGACGACGCTAGTCTCTGCATGCTATCGTGCTTTGAGTCTTACAGATAGCGAAAGAGTGTTTGTGCGGAGAAATTACTTGTGTATCTCCGCACGTCACCTGACTTCAAGGTCAGTATGACAGAAATTGTCTGTGCGGAGAAATTACTTGTGTATCTCTGCACGTCACCTGACTTCAGGGTCAGTATGACAGACATTGTCTGTGCGGAGAAATTACTTGTGTATCTCCGCACGTCACCTAACTTCAGGGTCAGTATGACAGACATTGTCTATGCGGAGAAATTACTTGTGTATCTCTTCATGCCACCTGACTTCAGGGTCAGTATGACAGATTGCACGAAAAACGACGTAAATCTCCGCGTGTCAACGGACTCGTTTGCCGCGATTGACAAAGGGTGCAGTAGACGACGTTAGTCTCTGCATGCTATCGTGCTTTGAGTCTTACGGATAGCAAGAGAGTGTTTGTGTGGAGAAATTACTTGTGTATCTCTGCACGTCACCTGACTTCAGGGTCAGTATGACAGAAATTGTCTGTGCGGAGAAATTACTTGTGTATCTCCGCACGTCACCTGACTTCACGGTCAGTATGACAGACATTGTCTGGGGTGATCGACAAAAGCGAGGCTCTTGCTCCAACATATCCTCAATTTGTGACGAGGAACTCAGACCTACATAGTTCTAGCTAAAGAGGTGTGAGACTAAAATAGTCTCTACCGGAGGATGTTGACATCTCCGGAAAAGGTGTAGATGACCACATTGGTCTTTGCTTGTCAATCCGACTAGGGGTCTCCGAATGACAAGGTGCGGATAACCGTAAGGTGTCTCCGCATGCTACTGGACTCTCGGGTCGCTGAATAACAAAAGGTAGGGTGGTCGACAAAAGCAAGGCTTTTGCTCCTATGTATCCTCAATTTGTGATGAAGAACTCAGACCTACATAGTTCTTGATAACTGTGAGACTAAAATAGTCTCGGTGTTTTTTCACTAAAATGCGAACATGCTTTAGTAAAGAAATAAAACCTCCAACTGATCAGAGCAACATATGATTTTTTTTATGAAAAACAATGTGTCTATTGGGGAAGGAGAGTGTGCTGATGAAATTTTCTCATAACCATAAATGAGATTTTGGATGTTAGCATTTTGTTTCTAAACGACCACTTAGAGGAAACACTGGGTCCAACAAAAATAGAAGAAAATCACTCAAAGTGTATCAATCTCACACAGGTAAGTGTTTCATCCTAATTCTGAACCATAGATATGTCATGACTTGACTTTGCAAATCATTTCCTATCAAATCAAAGATTAATTGCGTGATCAGGGATTAATAGGACTTCTTCTTGGGAATGGGGTTTTTTTGGTGGGAAATTTGGCTTTGAGTGTTTTTGGCCATTTCCTTTTCTGTTTTTGTTTAGTGTGAGGCGAACAAGTCACCAACGCACAAGATTTTGGTTGGCAATCAAATGGAGAGGACCACTTTAGGTCGTGGTTTCCTTTCTTTTCTTGTTTTCTTGGTGACAATTCTGTATTGTTCAGATATTGTCTGGTTCAAAGACCTTTCTACATATTTCTTCTGTTTTCTTCCGATCTTTGATTGGGAATTTGTGGTTGTCGCAACCTACCCTTCGGCGGGAGGGCGATGCGTGACTCGCGGGATGCGTGTTCCACGAAAGGAATACGCGCGGAGTCGCCACCAACGTTTATTTGAGGAAAACGTCGGAAAAACCGGAAAAGATGTAATCTACGAACTTTAAAGTGAAAGGTTCGGGAGTTGTATTTATGCACGGGGAAGGTATTAGCACCCCACACGTCCGTCCCAAGGGACGGCAGCCTTTAATCGAATGTGCAAACATGACCTTGATTTTTATGTTCCCTTTTTATGTCTTTATATCCTTTATACCTTTTTTATATTTTTTCTCTTTTTGTGGTCGACAAGGGTGTTTCCCTTTGCTCCTACGTATTCCTCAATTGCGATGAGGAAATCAGACCTACGTAGTTCTTTCTTATCAAGTGATTCTTTTTTACTTAAAAGGTGATCATTTTAAGGCGTTGGACCTTGAAAATGATCCATTTTACTTAGTAAAAAATTGAAATGATAAACTTCAAAAACCCTTTTTTATGGACGAGCTTGACTAGGCGAGTTGATTTTAGCCTTAGTTTCACTTTAGTTATTAGTCAATTCAATTAAGAATGAGAAATCCCAAAGAGAAAACGTCCGATTGATTTTCCGCTTTATTTTACTAAAAGACGTTTTTTGATTATTATATTATTATTTTACCTCTTTTTATTTCCAACGTGGTTACGGCACGACCGAACGGTCGGAATTCATTTTAACCGAAGTTAACGGATAATACAATTCAAATGATCGGTGGAAATTTATTTTATTTTTAGGTTAAGCGAGAAATGACTTAAATAAAATGGCTTAAGCACGTCAAAAGGGGGTATAAAAAGTAAATGAAACGAGAATAAAAATACACGAAACACAATATGGACCACCACGGGTACATAGAATGAATCGAAAAGCTTGGTTCGAGGTACTTACCCGTTGAAGATCGAAGAACGATGAAGAACGAATGAAGAATGTCGAAGAACGGTCGAAACCTTCACGAAATTCCTCACAGAAACGTTTCGGAAGCGCCTCGGCTTGGATTTTCTTCACGGAAACAATTTTTCCAAGCAAATTCGAAAGAGAGAGAAGTGCCTAAGGGGCTGAACCCATTTTCACTTCACTTCTCCCCCTATTTATAGAAAATTGGGGGAGAAGCTTGCCACCCAGCTCGCCCAGGCGAGCAGGGATGCTTCCTCCAGAAGCAACAGCCTTCTGGAGGAATCTTCTGGAGGGCCCAAGTGGGCCTGGTTGCTATTTGCACCCCCACTTTTACTAAGTACACCCCCTGCCTTTTTTTGGTGTTTCTTTTTTCGTAAAGTTACGGAAACTCACGAATTTCTTAACGATACTTGTTTTCTTTCCATAATGTTACGGAACCTTGTGGATTACATAATCATCCCCTTTTTGACTTACGGAATGTTACGGAACCTCACTAATTGTGCAACGATGCTTCCATTTGATTTCCGGTGTGTCACGGAACCTTACGGATTGTGCATCAATATTTTCTTTTGTTTTCCGGCATGTCCCGGAATTTCACAAATTGCCTAATAATGGGTGCCAAGCACCTCACAAGGACCAAACAAAAGTTGCATGTCATCAAGCAAAGGTCCCCGGACGAAATTAGGGTATGACAGTGGTCGTTTTTGCTTTCTCCCACTCTTTGATTGGGAATTTTCTCCTTTTGCTTTCTTCCGATTTTTTGATCGGGAATTTTCTCCTTTTGCTTTGTTTTCTTTTGAGGGCAAGGTTTACGGTGAGTTGGAACTTTGGCTCAAGGCTTGAAGAACGAATGGACATGATATACGTTAGAGCATTGGTTTGGCCAGCGGTTCAGGGATAAATGGGATGTCCCACATTATTTCCATGACACACATGCAACAATGATGATTAGGAAATTTTATGCAAAACTGGTCATGCATGCACCCATGTGGACACTCAAGCATCAAGTTTTTATGGTCATGTGACACTAGGGCTCAGGATTCATTTTCCCTATTTAAGTCAACCCAGTGTTTCCAAAACATGTTCTTTATTAATTCATGCATTCATTCGAGTCTATTTTGGGCGTTCGGGAAAATTTTCACAGCATTCACCCTTCAGGTGTATACACATTTTTTTTTTCAAAAACTGGTTATGATCAGTGAATCTTTTTTCAAAGAAAAGCTGAAAGTTATTTCTCTTCAAAAGCATGTTGGCTTTTTAGCTAGACAATTTATTTTTCTTTTTACTTTTTTTGTTTTTTTTTTCATGAGGTATTTTGCTACCTAAACATATGTATTTTTTTGTGAGATATTTTTGCTATATACGTGCGTATCCAAGGTATCTTGCTACCTAAACATACATATATATATTTTGTGAGGTATTTTTGCTATATGCATGCATATCTAAGGTATTTTCACTACCTAAACATATATATATATATATATATATATATATATATATATATATATATATATATATATATATATATTTTGTGAGGTATCTTTTTGCTACATACATGCATATCTAAGGTATTTTCACTACCTAAACACACATACATATATTTTGTGAGGTATGACTACCTTACGAGCTTGTGTTTGTTTTATTTAAATTCCTAGGATCATGAGCAACTAGGTGTGTTCTACTATGACTTGAGAAACAAAAGTGATCAAATAACAAGCAGAGATTTAAAAGGTACTAGGTTGCCTCCTAGTAGCGCTTCTTTAACATCTTGAGCTGGACGCATGATGACTTGTCAGTCACGGACCTAGTACTTTTGCTTACCTTTGCCTTTGGACTTGGTCGCCTGCTGGTAGGCCATGTGTCATAGGCCACGCTCCAGCTTTTTTGCGGATGAGCTGAGGTGAACTCTAGAGGTGGCGGCGGTGGTTCGTCTATTGCCCGCTGCCAGCCATCCCCAAGCTGTTGTGGTGTCTCGCCCTGCGCCTGCTTGGGGGCACAGTACTTCATGATGAAAGCTCGGTTAGTAGGGGGCCTGATGACCTTGCTAGGGGCGACGGGCACTCTGTAGAACTAACAGAGGCCCGTAATTAGAGCTGGAAATAGTGGGTGTCTTGCGGGCGTGATCCCTGCAAACAGTAGATGACATCAGAAATCAGTTGAGCGATGTGCATACTTACCTATCTCATGATGGCGTGACCTTGCTGGGGGACAAGCACCCGATAGGACTCATAGAGGTCCATAACCAGAGCTGGAAACCCCAGGGCCCTATTGGACTCCTCCGGGTCCACTGGGTGTCTTGTGGGCGCGATCCCTACAAATAGTAGATGGCATCAGAAATCAGTTGAACCATATGCATACTTACCTATGTCAGGACAGCACAGACCAACTGATACTTCCGCAGGGGGAGATCGGCATTGCGGTCACTGGGTAGAATGTTGCTAAGTAGCAACGTCATCCATATCTGTGTAAGAGTGGTCATGTTGGTGTGCATGATCCGCACTTGTCTCTTTGCAGTGGCACGGGTGAAATCTTGCCCCGGTATGCATAGTAGCTGTGCGATAGCCTCCCTCTTTGGTTGTGCTCACACAGTTGGTGCCCTCCAATATCAGGGGGTGGCCCAGGAACTGATAAAAGGAAACAACTGGCCCATTAACTAGGAGCGCAAGTCTCGGTTAAGCATTTAAGGGCAGAGGACCTTAAATTCTCTTCAGGTATGGATATGGAGCCCTCTGAAGTTGAGGACGGGTCGCCTTTTGAAGGCGAGGGCGTGAAGCCCTCCGAAGGCGAGGGCGTATAGCCCTCTGAAGGTGAGGACGTGCAGTCCTCTGAAGGTGAGGACGTGCAGTCCTCTGAAGGCGAGGAAGTCTAGTCCTCTAAAGGTGAGGGTATGCAGTTCTCTGAAGGCGAGGAAGTCTAGTCCTCTAAAGGTGAGGGCGTGCAGCCCTCTGTTGGCGAGGACGTGTAGTCCTCTGACGGCGAGGGCGTGCAGCCCTCTAAAGGCAAGGACGTGTAGTCCTCTGAAGGTGAGGGCATGTAGCCCTATGAAGGCGAGGGCGTGCAGCCCTCTAAAGGTGAGGACGTCTAGTCCTCTGAAGGTGAGGAAGTCTAGTCCTCTAAAGACGAGGACGTGTAATCCTATGAAGGTGAGGGCGTGCAGCTCTCTGATGGCGAGGACGTGTAGTCCTCTAAAGGTGAGGGCGTCCAGCCCTCTGATGGCGAGGACACGTAGTCCTCTGAAGGTGAGGGCGTGTGTCGCAACCTACCCTTCGGCAGGAGGGCGACGCGTGACTCGCGGGATGCGTCTTCCAAGAAAGGAATACGCGTGGAGTCGCCACCAACGTTTATTTGAGGAAAACATCAGAAAAACCGGAAAAGACGTGGTCTACGAACTTTAAGTGATATGCAAGGATAGAGCGGGTAAACAACAGATGATCCGTGCGCTACTCTTTTCGCATCTTCAGTCAAATGTGTAAAATAAGCCCGCCAAGATAGCTACCACCGGGCTCTCTTTGCTATGGTGATATGCAAGGAAAGCATCAATTGCGGCTATGATGGAAGCTTGCTTGTGGGGCTTCTATGGAGGCTGGATCTTTGAGCTTCAATGAGGTCCTTCAATGGTGATTTTTCACCATGGAGATGTAGCGGAAGGCAAAGGAGACGAGGAGAGGGGAGGCACCATCCACTAGGGAATAAGCCAAGGAAGAAGGAGCTTCACCACCAAGAATTGCCTTGGATAAGAAGCTTGAAGAGGATGCTTTAATGGAGGAAAAGAAAGAGAGAAGGGGGGAGCACGAAATTGAAGGAATAAAAGAGGGAGAGAAGTGGAACTTTGAAGTGTATCTCATAAGACTTTCATTCATCAAAGTTACAACAAGTGTTACACATGCTTCTATTTATAGACTAGGTAGCTTCCTTGAGAAGCTTTCTTAAGAAAACTTCCTTGAGAAGCTTCTTTGAGAAAACTTCCTTGAGAAGCTAGAGTTTAGCTACACACACCCATCTAAAAACTAAGCTCACCTCCTTGAGAAGCTAGAGCTTAGCTACACACACCCCTCTAATAACTAAGTTCACCTCCTTGAGAAGAGAAGCTAGAGCTTAGCTACACACCCCTATAATAGCTAAGCTCACCCCCATGACAAAAAATATGAAAATACCAAAAAAATCCTACTACAAAGACTACTCAAAATGCCCTGAAATACAAGGCTAAAACCCTATACTACTAGAATGGCCAAAATACAAGGCCCAAAAGAAGAAAACAACCTATTCTACTATTTACAAAGAAGAGTGGACCCAACCTTGACCCATGGGCTAAAAAATCTACCCTAAGGTTAATGAGAACCCTAAGGCCTTCTTTATCAACTCTAGCTCAATCCTCTTGGAGCCTCTTGCTCATGGCTCTGGTAACTTGTCTTTTCCTAGGGAGGATTGCATCATCCCCTCCCCCTTGAAGAGGATTTGACCTCAAATCTGTTGGTTCCTCCTCCTCTATATCAGCTCCACCTGCAAAAGGAATTAAATCAGAAATATTAAAAGTGGTGCTGACTCTATACTCTCTTGGGAGGTCCAACCTATAGGCATTATTATTGATCCTCTCCAAGACCTGAAAAGGCCCATCCCCTCTAGGGCTAAGCTTGGATTTCCTTTTAGTAGGGAATCTTTCCTTCCTAAGATGGAGCCAAACCCGGTCCCCCTCATTAAGAACTAGCTCCTTTCTTCCTCTATTGCCCTTAGTTGAATACACCTTTGTTTGGTTCTCTATTTGGGTCTTAACCCTCTCATGCAACTTCTTTACGAACTCTGACCTAGATTCCCCTTCTTTATGTATAAAAGAAGTGTCAAGTGGGAGGGGAATGAGGTCTAAGGGTGTTAAGGGATTGAACCCATAGACAACCTCAAAAGGGGATTGCTTGGTGGTTCTATGAACCCCCCTGTTGTAGGCAAATTCTGCATGAGGAAGATACTCATCCCAAGACTTATGGTTGCCATTTAAAAGAGCCCTTAAAAAGGTGGATAAAGACCTATTCACTACCTCTGTTTGCCCATCATTTTGTGGATGACAAGTGGTAGAGAAAAGAAGCTTTGTTCCTAGCTTAGCCCATAATGTTTTCCAGAAGTGGCTAAGGAACTTAGCATCTCTATCTGACACAATGGTCCTAGGCAAACCATGGAGTCTCACAACTTCCCTAAAAAAGAGTTTTGAGATGTGGGAAGCATCATCCACCTTGTGGCATGGTATAAAGTGTGCCATCTTGCTAAACCTATCCATCACCACAAAGATAGAGTCTACACCTCTTTGGGTTCTAGGGAGCCCAAGGAGAAAGTCCATACTAATGTCTACCCAAGGTGCAGATGGAATGGGTAAGGGTGTGTATAGCCCATGAGGCATCACCCTAGACTAGGCTTGTAAACAAGCCACACACCTAGTGCAATGCTTATGGACATCTTTCTTCATATGGGGCCAATAGAACTTTTCTTTAAGTAAGACAAGGGTCTTGTCTATCCCAAAATGGCCCATGAGCCCACCCTCATGGCTCTCCTTCACAAGTAATTTCCTGATGGTTCATTGGGGTATGCAAAGCTTTCCCTCTTTGAACAAATACCCCTCAGCCAAATAGAATCCATCTTGGGCCTTTTTCCCACAACTCTTGTAAATGGGAGAGAAATAGTCATCTAAAGCATACAAGTCCCTAATGTTATCAAATCCTAAAATTTGAGCTCCTAGGGAGCAAAACAATGTGTGTCTCCTATAGAGGGCATTAGCTACCACATTTGTTTTTCCCTTTTTGTATTTGATAACATATGGAAATTGCTCTAGGTACTCTACCCATTTTGCATGCCTTTTGTTTAACTTGCTTTGCCCTCTAATGAACTTAAGTGATTGATGATCACTATGAATGACAAATTCCTTGGAAACAAGGTAATGTTCCCAAGTTCGGAGTGCTCTTATTAAGGCATAAAGCTCTTTATCATAGGTAGGGTAGTTAAGGGTGGCACCATGAAGTTTTTCACTAAAATAAGCAATAGGGTGCCCACCTTGTAAATAAACAGCTCCAACTCCCACTCCAGAGGCATCACATTCTAGCTCAAAAGTTTTAGAAAAGTCAGGAAGAGCTAGAACAGGTGCCTTAGTAAGCTTTTTTTTTAGCAAAACATAGGCTTGCTCTTGTTTTTCACCCCAGGTAAATGCCACATTCTTCTTCACTAGCTCATTGAGAGGGGATGCAATTGTAGAGAAATTAAGAACAAACCTTCTATAGAAGCTTGCCAACCCATGGAAGCTCCTAATATCTCCCACACTTTTTGGGGTGGGCCATTCTTGGATGGCCTTGATTTTCTCAGGGTCCACTTGGACCCCATTTCTACCAACTACAAACCCTAATAAAACTATATTATCTACACAAAAAGTACACTTCTCTATATTTGCATGGAGGGTGTTTTTCCTAAGGACTGAAAGAACTTGCTTGAGATGTCCTAAGTGATCATCTAGGCTCCTACTGTACACTAAAATATCATCAAAATAAACAACTACAAATCTACCTATGAAATCCCTTAAGACATGATGCATAAGCCTCATAAAGGTGCTTGGTGCATTAGTGAGCCCAAAAGGCATCACTAGCCATTCATACAAACCAAACTTGGTCTTGAAAGCGGTTTTCCACTCATCACCCTTTTTCATCCTGATTTGGTGATACCCACTTTTAAGATCAATTTTTGAAAAGATATTGGCACCATGCAACTCATCAAGCAAATCATCAAGTCTAGGAATGGGGTGCCTATACTTTACAATGATGTTGTTGATGGCCCTGCAATCTGTACACATTCTCCACGTACCATCCTTTTTGGGCACCAACAACACTGGCACAGCACATGGGCTTAGGCTTTCTTGGACCCAGCCCTTCTCCAACAATTCTTTAACCTGAGACTCTATCTCCTTAGTCTCCTAAGGGTTAGTCCTATAGGCTGGCCTATTAGGAAGGCTTGCTCCTGGGACTAAATCTATTTGGTATTCTATTCCCCTTAAAGGAGGTAGCCCAGGGGGTATCTCTTTGGGAAATATATCACCAAATTCATGTAAGAGTTCTTGGACCTTTGGGGGTAAGGTTTCAAATGTAGGAATTGTGGCAGTGCTAAGGGATGTTTCCCTTGATAGGAGAAGGTAGAAAGATTGTTTAAGAAGGAGTGCTCTTTTAATATCACCTTTTGTTGCAAAATGATTTTCCTTCTTAACAATCTTCTTGGAGGAATCCTTTTCCTCTTTTTCCTTCCCCTTGGCCTTTGAAGACAAGGCCTTACTATCCTTCTTTTTCTTTTGTTTTTCTAGTTTTTCTTCCTCATCCCTCTTATCTTTCATAGTTAGTTGATCTCTGGCCACCTGTGAAGGTGTTTGAGGATGCAACACAAATTTAGTGCCAAGATGGGTGAGGGTAATCTCATTAGTTAGGCCATTGTAAATGATCTTCCTATCAAATTCTCACGGCCTTCCTAAAAGAATATGTCCTGCCTCCATGGGAACTATATCACAATTAACTTCATCCTTATATGTCCCAATGGAGAAAGGTACCTTCACTTGTTGGTTAACTATCATTTCCCCTTGCTCATTGAGCCATTGAAGTTTATAAGGTTTTGGATGGGGAATGATAGTGAGGTTCAACTTGGAAACTAATCTTGTGCTACAACAATTGAAACAAGATCCACTATCCACAATGAGAGAACAAGTTTTATCTAAAATTTTGCATCTTGTATGAAATATGTTCTCTCTTTGGGATTGAGATAGATCACAAGATTGACCTCCAAGGAGCCTTCTAACCATTAACAGGTCACCTTCTTCATGGGGGTAGACTTCCTCACTAGACTCTTCACCCCTTACTTCATCTTCACTTCCACTAGAGGAAGGGCAAGAAGTAGTTTCCTCTTGATTACTATAAATGTCTTGACCCCTCATAATCATGGTTTTCTTTGTGGGGCACTGAGAGGCAATGTGACCTCTCCCAAGACATTTGAAGCATTTAATGTTGCTAGTCCTTTCTTGGGAACTAGTCTTAGGGGTGTATTTCTCTATGGTCTTACCCTTTTCTTCCTTGGGTTTTGAAGGTGTAGCCCCCAAAATTCCTTGGGCTTGGTCCTTCCTTGGATAAGAGTGAAAGCCATAAGATTTTGAAGAAGGCTTTCTTTTAGTTGTTTTTCCACTCTTATATAAAGTTGGACTAGTTCATCTAGGTCCCTATATGGAAGGAGTTCAACCTTGTCCCTTACTTCCATATTAAGCCCACTAAGGAACCTCGCTATTCTTTTCCTTTCCTCCTCTCTAAGTCCAGCTCTTAAAAAGAGTAGTTCCATTTGTTGTCTATATTCTTCAACACTCATACTTCCTTGTTTAAGCCTTTGGAGCTTGTCCATAAGCTCCCTTTCATAGTAGGGGGGAATGTGCCTCTTCCTAAGGGCACTCTTAAGATCATTCCAATACTCTACAGGAGGATCCCCATGAATCCTTCATTCTCTAGCAAAGGAAGTCCACCAATAGAGGGCATACCCTTGAAAGCTAAGGGTAGCCAATGGAACTTTTCTCTCTTCACTAATATGATGGGAAGCAAAGAGTTGTTCAACCTTCATTTCCCAATCTAAGTAGGCCTCAACATTATCTTTTCCATGGAAATATGGAAGACTAATGTTAACCTCTTGAGGCCTTTTATCCCTTTCCCTTCTTTGGGAGTGATGTTTAGTATGTGAACTATGACGCCCTCTATAATAGTCGCTAAGTTCTTCACTTAAACTCTTGCAAGAGTCATGACTACTATAGGAGGCATGTTTTTCTCTTTTCATTTCTTTTATTATTTTTCTTCTTTCTTCCTCTCTTATTTTCTCTCTTTCATCTTGACTTATTTCTTCCACTCTTTTTTTTCCTTTTTCTTTTCTCTCTTGTTTTTCTTTCCATAACTTGAGAGAACTCAACTCATCTAAGATTCTAGATAGAGGGTCCTTATGACTAGTACCCTCATCATTAACACTAGTTGAATGATGACTCATGTTGGTTTCTAAGTTGTGGTTCTTTCTTGTTGGAGGTTTGAAAAACAAAAGGTAAAAGAAACTATGGTTGAAACTAGCCAAAATAAACACTAAAAGAGGTGTGAAAGATAAGGTAAAAAAACTAATTGGTAAAATGCAAGCTATCTAGGCAGTTTGACAATGGAAGGTAAAAGAAATAAGCTATGAAAGTAAGCAACAAATGTAAACTAGGTGAATCCTAAGAGTGTTTGGATGACCACATTTAAGGTTCCCAACAAAACACTCACTATCCTAAGGAAAAATTGCCTAAAATTATTACACACAAATGGAAGTTTGGTAACCTATTGGAGGCTCCCAACACACTTCCAATGAAAGGCCTTTTTGTTACAAAACTTGAAAGCAATAAAGGTAAGTAAATTGCAAATTACAAAACGGTCCTCAATTTTGGTGGTTGTTCTCTCTTTGGTGATTCACTCAATTTGGAGTGCTTCTTAGTCCAATAGCTCTTGAGGTGGTTGGCCCCTTGCTTCTTGACTCAAATTCTTCAAGGGATGGCACCAATCCTCCTTCCAATTCCCTATATGGCAACCCACAAACAAGGAAACAAAGAGACAAGCAATAACCAAAGACCAAAAAAAAAAATGAAATGAAAGCTAAACCAATGGAGTTTTAACAAGACAATGTTTCAAAGATTACTCAACAATTAAAGTAATGAAAAAGGACATAGAAGCACGCTAGGACTCAAAGAGAAACTTAGAATGGCTCTAGAGTAGAGTAAAAAAACTATAAAAAAAAAGACTCAACAAACCTCTAGCTTTGGCACTTGTTTTCACAGTAATTTTCAATTGAAATTTCCGAACTAAGATTGGTATAACATAGGCACCAATTATGGAATAAATTTTGAGCCAAAACTACAAGCACACTTCCCTTTCACTTTTTTTTTCCTGGATACTGATTTTTCTGCCAACTTGTGTGATTTTTAGTATTTTTTCCTTTTATCCAAATCACTTGGTTCTTTTTGTATAACTTTTTTCCAGATGTCTAGAAAATTCATTAAAAATTTCAGCTCAAAATTGAAAGTAACCAATTCTCAGTCATTTTTACAAGTCTGTATGTCCAAGCTTCCAGCACCCGTGATTTTTTTTTTAAAACATGGTATATTGATTGCCTTGGGCTTACTTTCAACCTTCCTATGTAAGTTGAACTCACTAGTATTGTTTACCACAGTTTTAGGAGTTCAATATTCACTTAGGAGCAACATTTCAGCCAGCAATTCAATCACCAAAACTCAAATTCACAATAGACACAATCATAAGGAAACCTAAAAGTTCAAGAAAAGGTTCACAATCAAAGACTCTAAGAATTTTGCATGAACATGTTAAGGACTAATTAACATGAAAGATTTGACTCAGATCAAATAATAGGCTAAAATAATTTCATACACTCATGAACAAATGAGTTAGACAAAGAAACAAGAAAATAAAATTCAGCACAACATAAGAAATCTTATGTGACAAGTTTCATGACTAGACATGACTTCTATGACAAAACTACAATAGGTGAACAAGTCACTCTAGATTTTTGGGGTTTTCTTCTACTTTAATATTTTTGTAAGAATTTTATGGTTTAGGTTTCAGCCACAAAAAATAACAAGACAAAACTCAAAGGAACCTAAACTCAACACAATTCATGGTTCAAGAACAAGAACAAGAAATTTGAACCATAGAAAATCAAATTTTGCTTCTATAGCAAGTTTAATTGGTGGAAACTCTAAAGAATCATGTTAACAACATTTAGCACAAGACATGCAAGGAGATACATGGAGAAAAATGAAGAAACAACAATGGAAGAGAAGGTAAAGCAAAAAAATTAATGGAGATTTAAGGAGCACCTACTTGAAGCTCTTGTGCTCTGATTACCACTTGATGGAAGCTTGCTTGTGGGGCTTCTATGGAGGCTGGATCTTTGAGCTTCAATGAGGTCCTTCAATGGTGATTTTTCACCATGGAGATGCAGCGGAAGGCAAAGGAGAGGAGGAGAGGGGAGGAGCTTCACCACCAAGAATTGCCTTGGATAAGAAGCTTGAAGTGGATGCTTTAATGGAGGAAAAGAAAGAGAGAAGGGGGGAGCACGAAATTGAAGGAATAAAAGAGGGAGAGAAGTGGAACTTTGAAGTGTATCTCATAAGACTTTCATTCATCAAAGTTACAACAAGTGTTACACATGCTTCTATTTATAGACTAGGTAGCTTCCTTGAGAAGCTTTCTTAAGAAAACTTCCTTGAGAAGCTTCTTTGAGAAAACTTCATTGAGAAGCTAGAGTTTAGCTACACACACCCATCTAAAAACTAAGCTCACCTCCTTGAGAAGCTTCCTTGAGAAGCTAGAGCTTAGCTACACACACCCCTCTAATAACTAAGCTCACCTCCTTGAGAAGAGAAGCTAGAGCTTAGCTACACACCTCTATAATAGCTAAGCTCACCCCCATGACAAAAAAACATGAAAGTACAAAAAAAATCCTACTACACAGACTACTCAAAATGCCCTGAAATACAAGGCTAAAACCCTATACTACTAGAATGGCCAAAATACAAGGCCCAAAAGAAGAAAAAAACCTACTCTACTATTTACAAAGAAGAGTGGACCCAACCTTGACCCATGGGCTCACAAATTTACCCTAAGGTTTATGAGAACCCTAAGGCCTTCTTTATCAACTCTAGCCCAATCCTCTTGGAGCCTCTTGCTCATGGCTCTGGTAACTGGTCCTTTCCTAAGGAGGATTGCAGCAGGCTAGGTCCACCAAACCATCCACGTTTGGAAAGAGGACTACCCCAAAGATTAGCAATGCTAATACGTCCATAAACGGGACCCACTCCTCTTGATTTGCCATATCCCTCGCCTTGTCTTCTAAGTACTTCCATAGTAGGCCCACTATGCCGTTTCGAGTTTGCTTTACGCGATCCAATCCTCTCGCCAAAGCCCTGACCACAACTGCAATCTTGCTCAAGGAGGGAAGAAACCCAGAGAAAAAATACGGTTTCTGATGTAAGCTCCATTGGAGCTTGTAGGCCTAGGATCTTCTTCATCAATGGATTCCTTTGCTTATTGGAAGATGAATGGCAGCGGAATGGAGAAAGGAAGAGAGAGAGGAGACGCCACTTCAAGGAGAAGATGAGTCTAGAAGAAGCTCACCACCATAGGAGGCCATGGATAAGAGCTTGGAGGAAGAAGGAGATGAATGAAGGGAGAGGGAGAGAAGAGCACGAAATTTTGTGCTCTAAATGAGCTTTGAAATTTGAAGTTTAATATTCAAATGATCAAAGTTGAAAAAAATGCACACACATGACCTCTATTTATAGCCTAAGTGTCACACAAAATTGGAGGGAAATTCAAATTTCACTTGAATTTGAAATTGAATTTGTGGAGCCAAAATTTCACTAATTATGATTAGTGAATTTTAGTTATGGTTCAGCCCTCTAATCCAAGATCAATTCCAAGATTCTCCACTAAGTGTGCTTAGGTGTCATAAGGCATGAAAAGCATGAAGGACATGCACAAAGTGTGACTATAAGATGTGGCAATGGGGTGTAGTAAGCAAATGCTCACCTCCCCCTCTAAAATTTAATTGGATTTGGCTTCTACCAATTCAATTAAATTTATTTCCAACCACACACATCAAAAATCCACTTAGTGCATGTGAAATTACAAAACTACCCCTAATACAAAAACTAGTCTAGGTGCCCTAAAATACAAGGGCTGAAAAATCCTATATTTCTAGGGTACCCTACCTACATTATGGAGCCCTAAATACAAGGCCCAAAAATAATGAAACCTTAATCTAATATTTACAAAGATAAGTGGGCTCGTACTTAGCCCATGGGCCCAAAATCTACCCTAAGGCTCATAAGAACCCTAGGGCCTTCTCTTGCATTTCTGGCCCAATCTACTTGGAGTTTTCTATCCAATGCCCTTGCGGGGTAGGATTGCATCATTCCCTCCCCCTTGAAAAGGATTTGACCTCAAATCCCGAGGTTCTTGAAACTCTGGGCTTTTTTCCTCAACACCTGTAAAAAGAACAAAAACATATGTATTAGTGGTGTTTAGTATGTTGAAGTAAGGTAAGGTCTGAAAACTCATTTCATGGGCATCTTCCCATGAAGGAACATGGTTCCTCACCAACTCAATGAGTGGTGCTACAAGTATAGAAAAATATGGGGCAAACCTTTTGTAAAAGTTTGTTAAGTCTTGGAAGCCCCAAATTTTTCTTACACTTGGTGGAGCGGAGGAATGACCTTTATTCTCTTAGGGTTCATGGGAACCCCTTGATCACAATTTAAAAAATTAAGAAAAGTAAAGCAATAGAACATACATTTTTCTATATTTTCATGTTGATTATTCCTACCAAAAAGTATGACAAACCTAAGGTGTCCCATATGAGTGCCTAAGTTTGTATTGAAACTAAAAATAAGAACAAACCTACCTAATGAGTCCCTATGTACACAAATCATGAAGATGTTGGGTGCACGAGTGATTTTACAAAAGAGTGTTGCACCACCCAAAGCATTCATCACACCACCTATTTTAGGGATTTGGTGCCTAATAATACTTATTTTGGGCACCAACAAAGCACAAGGATTTAATCTCTTGCGAACCAAACCCTCATCCAACAACTTCTTTACTTGAGGAATAAACTCAAGCCCGAGAGGTGTGGCAATGCTAGCAAGTGTCTTTTTACAAAAGAGAAAATGTGGAGGTTGTTTAAGAGGGAAAGTTTCTTTAATGTTTGTCTTTATTGTAAAATCAGTTTCCTTCTTAGCTAACCTCTTGGAGGAGACACTTATCTCTTTACACTTCTCTTTAACCACTAATGGTTGTCCATCTTCTTGGGGGTAGATTTCTTCACTAGATTCTTCCCCTTTTGCTTCTTCACTTTCACTAGAGGAAGGTTAAGTAGTAGGCTCATCTTGGCTACTATAAATGTCTTGGTCCCTCATAATCATGGTTTTTGTGGTGGGGCATTGAGAAGTAATGTGTCCTCTTCCAAGACATTTAAAGCACTTTATAGAGCTAGTTTTCTCTTGTATACTAGCCTTAGGGGCTTACTTTTCTATTGTCTTCCCCTTATCATCTTTGGGCTTAGAAGGTCTCACCCCTAAGATTCCTTGACCTTGGTCTTTCTTTGGATAAGAGTGAGAGCCATAAGATTTTGAAGTAGACTTCCTTTTAAGTTGTTGCTCTACCCTTATTTCCCAATCTAAATTAGCCTCTACATTGTCCTTCCCATGGAAGTATGGGAGTTTAATGTTAACCTCTTGAGGCTTTCTTTCATTTTCTATCCTACGGGAGTGAGGTCTAAGATGTGACCTATGCCTTCCTTCATAATAGTCACGAAGTTCTTCACTTAGGCTCTTGCAAGAGTTATGACTACTATAGGAGACATGTTTTTCTCTTTTCATTTATTTCCTTATTTTTCTTCTTTCTTCCTCTCTTATTTTCTCTCTTTCATCTTGACTTATTTCTTCCACTCTTTTTTTACCTTTTTCTTTCCTCTCTTGTTTTTCTTTCCACAACTTAAGGGATCTCAACTCATCTAATATCTTATACAAGGGGTCCTTAGGAGTAGAACCCTCACCATTAACACTAGATGAAGAATGAAGACTCATGTTGGTTCCTAAGTTATGGTTCTTTCTTGTTGGGGGTTTGAAAACAAAAGGTAAAATAAACTATGGTTGAAACTAGCCAAAATAAACACTAAAAGAGATGTGAAAGATAAGGTAAAAACTAATTGGTAAAAGGCAAGCTATCTAGGCGGTTTGACAATGGAGGGTAAAGGAAATAAGCTATGAAAATAAGCAAGAAATTAAAGTGCAAGAAATGCAAACTAGGCGGATCCTAAGAGTGTTTGGATGACCTCATTTAAGGTTCCCAACAAAACACTCACTATCCTAAGGGGAAATTGCCTAAAATTATTACACACAAATGGAAGTAGGGTGACCTAGCGGAGGCTCCCAACTTACTTCCAATGAAAGGCCTTTTTGTTACAAAATTTGAAAGCAAAGCAAATTGGAAATTACAAAATTACAAAGAAAAAAGTCCTCAATTATGGTGGCTATTCTCTCTTTAGTGTTTCACTCAATTTGGAGTGCTTCTTAGTCCAATAGCTCTTAAGGTGGTTGGCCCCTTGCTTCTTGACTCAAATTCTTCAAGATATGGCACCAATCCTCCTTTCCAATTCCCTATATGGCAACTCACAAGCAAGGAAACAAAGAGACAAGCAATAATGAAAGACCAAAAAAAATGAAATGAAAGCTAAACCAATAGAGTTTTAACAAGACAAATTTCCAAGGATTATTCAACAATTAAAGCAATGAAAAGCACAAAAAAGCAAGCTAGGACTCAAAGAGAAACCTAGAATGGCTCTAGAGTAGAGTAGAAAAACTCTAAAAAAAAAAAGACTCAAGAAACCTCTAGTTTTGGCACTTGTTTTCACAATAATTTTCAATTGAAATTTCATAACTAGGATTGGTATAAAATAGGCACCAATTATAGAACAAATTTTGAGCCAAAACAGCAAGCACACTTTCCTTTCACTTTTCCTTTTTTTTCCTGGACACTGATTTTTCTGCCAACTTGTGAGATTTTTCTTATTTTTTCCTTTAATCCAAATAGCTTGGTTCTTTTTTTATAATTTTGGTCCAGATATATAGAAAATTCAGTAAAACTTTCAGCTCAAAAAACGTAGTTACCAATTCCCAGTAATTTGTACAAGTTCGTATGTTCAAGCTGCCAGCACCAGCGATTTCAACCTAGAAATCAAGAGTAGTGTTTATGTTGCTTAAGGCTTGGATAGTTACAATTTGTGTTTACTTATGCTCAATTATCTTGAATAACACAATTCAACAGAGCTTAAGACTTATTTTGATTCACAAATCCAGCCACAACTCATCACCACAACTCAACTTCATCATAGGCATCATGTAGGAAACTTAGAAAACAAAAAAAAAGTTCAAGAACAAGACTACTTCTAGGAATAGATTTAGAACATGTTATGAACTAAATAACATGCATGAATTAGACTCAAAATTCAAAAGATAGACTAAGAATGACAAGAATACATGAACAAATGTATCTAGAATTCAATCAACAAAATAAAATTCAACACAAACTTAGAACATAATGTGACAATTACTATGACTAAACATGACTCTAAGACAACATGGATTAAGTGATTTACACTTAGATTTTTGTTTTTTTTTTAATCTATATTTTGGAAGAACATTTAGATATAAGGTTCAGCACAAGAATATTATGAATGAAAAAGGATAGAACCTAAAATCAACACAAAAACAAGATTCAAGAGTAGATCTACAAAATTTGAACCATAGAAATGCAAGAACAAGTGTAGATCCTAGATTTAATCTGTTTATTTTTTTTTTTTTGAATCTACTCTAAACAGCACCAAACCACAAGAAAATGGAGGATATACATGGAGAATAAGATGAAGAACAAGGAATTAAAGAGAATTCACCGAACAAAAAGATAGAGGAAGCAAAAGAACATCACCTAGATGAAGATGCTCTTGATACCACATGATGTAAGCTCCATTGGAGCTTGTAGGCCTAGGATCTTCTTCATCAATGGATTCCTTTGCTTCTTGGAAGATGAATGGCAGCGGAATGGAGAAAGGAAGAGAGAGAGGAGACGCCACTTCAAGGAGAAGATGAGTCTAGAAGAAGCTCACCACCATAGGAGGCCATGGATAAGAGCTTGGAGGAAGAAGGAGATGAATGAAGGGAGAGGGAGAGAAGAGCACGAAATTTTGTGCTCTAAATAAGCTTTGAAATCTGAAGTTTAATATTCAAATGATCAAAGTTGAAAAAAATGCACACACATGACATCTATTTATAGCCTAAGTGTCACACAAAATTGGAGGGAAATTCCAATTTCACTTGAATTTGAAATTGAATTTGTGGAGCCAAACTTTGGAGCCAAAATTTCACTAATTATGATTAGTGAATTTTAGTTATGGTTCAGCCCACTAATCGAAGATCAATTCCAAGATTCTCCACTAAGCGTGCTTAGGTGTCATGAGGCATGAAAAGCATGAAGGACATGCACAAAGTGTGACTATATGATGTGGCAATGGGGTGTAGTAAGCAAATGCTCACCTCCCCCTCTAAAATTTAATTGGATTGGGCTTCTACCAATTCAATTAAATTTATTTCCAACCACACGGATCAAATATCCACTTAGTGCATGTGAAATTACAAAACTACCCCCAATACAAAAACTAGTCTGTGCCCTAAAATACAAGGGCTGAAAAATCCTATATTTCTAGGGTACCCTACCTACATTATGGAGCCCTAAATACAAGGCCCAAAAATAATGAAACCTTAATCTAATGTTTACAAAGATAAGTGGGCTCGTACTTAGCCCATGGGCCCGAAATCTACCCTAAGGCTCATAAGAACCCTAGGGCCTTTTCTTGCATCTCTGGCCCAACCTACTTGGAGTTTTCTATCCAATGCCCTTGCGGGGTAGGATTGCATCAGTTTCCTTCCCCCAAGAGGACATCCTAGAATCTCCTCAAATTCTTCAACAGTCGGTACTAATTGGAAGTCTCCAAACGTGAAGCATCTCAAGGGCTGGTCATAGTATTGGGTGAGTGATACAATGGCTTCTGTGGATATCTCTGCTATGGTCAAATCTAAGATCTTTCCGTATGCCTTGCGGAAGGCTTGCATTTGGAGAGGTCCCATCAACCGCCCTAACTCCTTAATGCTGGTGATATCTAGGCCCTTAATCTTGACTTGATAAAACCTTTTGCCAGTTTGATTTGTTCCCATGTTTTACTAAAGTCAAACAAAAACCCAGTGCGAATCAAAACTCCGACATCTATCATGGGTGGAATGGATGAATGCATGAAGAAATGCATATGACACAGATGCAATTTATGAATACGGGAACCCGGGAAATTGTCTCCTTCTTAGATACAACGTCTTGGGGTAGCACAGTGCCCGACGTATGTATTTAAGAAGGTGACACAGACCCTTCGTTGGTTTGCCAAAGAGAGGGGATCAAGACAGAACCCGTGTATGATGCATATGCGAAAGGCACAACACGGGGATGTACATAGTACGACAATATTCACAAACAAATATAATCAAAGGGGTACACGACATTTGACTACATGCATGGCAGTGAGAAAAAATGGCACGCAACGTGTTTGCTTCGTGCCCCTATTTTAGGGACCTACATGGGAGGGAGCTAAAAAAGGCTTTTAGTGATAATTCCCAAGGTGGTCATATCTCTCTTGATGGTCTCTAGAGGTATCATCCCCTTCAAAGAACATATTGCAGTAGTAGGGACTACTAGCAACAATATGTTATCAAAGAGAAAAACTCTAGATGAGGGTTCACTGTAATCAAGCAAGTCGGAGACTTAGCATGACCACAGATTCACCTCATCTCCTTATGTTCCCATGAACCCGGGTATAGGGCCCTTTTTCAACTCACCATGTGTGCAAATAGTGTTGGTGTTTGTGTGCATCAAATGAATAAATATTTACCTCATGCATACATTTTAAAACGCACTAAAAGCATCAAAGAGTTATATATACAAGAACATAAGAAAAATAAAGGGAAACCAACAAAGGAGAAAGTCATGATAAAACATTTGCACAAGATTAAATGGCCAAACTCTCTAAAAACAGTCCCCAGTGGAGTCGCCAACTGTCGCAACCTACCCTTCGGCGGGAGGGCGACGCGTGACTCGCGGGATGCGTCTTCCAAGAAAGGAATACGCGCAAAGTCGCCACCAACGTTTATTTGAGGAAAATGTCGGAAAAACCGGAAAAGACGTGGTCTACGAACTTTAAGTGAAAGGTTCAGGAATTGTATTTACGTACGGGGAAGGTATTAGCACCCCACACGTCCGTCACAAGGGACGACAGTCTTTAATCAAATGTGCAAACATGACTTCAACTTGTGTTATCTTCCCCTTTTTCACGTTCCTACGTCTTTTTATGCCTTTTATACGTTTTTTTATCTTTTTGTGGTCGACAAGAGTGTTTCCCTTGCTCCTACGTATCCTCAATGAGGAACTCAGACCTACGTAGTTCTTTGAGAACCAAACGTTGGTTAAATTGTTTTTATCCTTTTCTGCAAAATGTGTTTTTATTGAATGAAAGATCATTTAAGGCATTGTACCATTAAACAATCTTTCAATTCTTTTGAAAGGAGAGAAAACATTGAGGCATTGGACCATTAATGATCTCTTGTTATTTTTGCAAGAGGTAATAAAACTACGTGTTGATTTTAGGCTTTTTAGAAATCTACGTTTAACCAATAAAGGCGGAAAAGACCATTTTAAGGCGTTGGACCTTAAAAATGGCTTTTTTAGGTGATGACAAAAGTTTGATTTATGAATTGATTTTAGCCTTAGTTTCACTTTGGTTATTAGTCAATTCGATTAAGAAAGAAAAATCCCAAAGAAAAACGTCCGATTGATTTTTTTTATTATTTTACTAAAAGATATTTTTATTATTATTATATTATTATTTTGCCTCTTTTTTGGTTTTAAACGTGGTTACGGCATGACCGAACGATCGGATTTCATTTTAAAAGAAATTAAGAGATGTTACAATACGAATGATCGGTGGAAATTTATTTTATTTTTTATTAGGCGAGAAAATGACTTAAATAAATGACTAAAGCACGTCAAAAGGGGGTACGGAAAGTAAATGAAATCAAAATAAAAGCACGCGAAACAAATGAGGACCACTAAGGGTACATAGAATGAATTGAAAAGTTCGATTTCGGGAACTTACCGGTTGAAGACCGAAGAACGATGAAGAACGGTTGAAAATCTTTGCGAAATCACCCACGGAAACGTCTCGGAAGCGATACGGAAGCGCCTCGGCTTGGATTTTTTTCACGGAAAATTTTTTTTTCACTAATTTTAAGTGATTCTCAGATACCAGGAGGGTTGAACATTTTTGTTCTTCCCTCCTCCCACTATTTATAGGAAAATGAAGGAGGAGCTTGCCACCCAGCTCGCCCAGGCGAGCTAGGTTGCTTCCTCCAGAAGGCACCGCCTTCTAGAGAACTTCCTGGAAGGCCCAAGTGGGCCTGGTTTCTATTTGCACCCCCTGTTTACTAAATACACCCCCCTTGCCTTTTTTTGCTGATTCTTTTTCCGTAACGTTACGGAACTTTACGAATTTCGTAACGATACTTGTTTTCTTTCCGTAATGTTACAAAACCATGCGGATTACGTAATCATCCCTTTTTTGACTTCCAGAATGTCACGGAACTTCACGGATTGTGCAACAATGCTTTCTTTTGACTTCCGGCATGTCATGGAACTTCACGGATTATGCAACAATGCTTTCTTATGGCTTCCGGCATGTCACGGAACTTCACGGATTGCCTAACGATGGGCGCCAAGTACCTCGACATGGTCAAACGAGGGTTGCATCCCAACAAACTGATGGTCCCCGGACAAAATTAGGGTATGACAGCGTGCAACCCTCTAATGGCGAGGACGTGTAGTCCTGTAAAGGTGCGGGCGTGCAGCCCTCTGATGGCGAGGACGCGTAGTCCTCTGAAGGCGAGGACGTCTTGTCCTCTGAAGGTAAGGACATGTGGTCCTCTGAAGGAGAGGGTACTAGTCCTTTGAAGGCGAGGACGTCTAGTCCACTAAAGGTGAGGGTGTGCAGCCCTCTGATGGCGAGGACGTGTAGTCCTTTGATGGTGAGGACGTGTAGTCCTTTGAAGGTGAGGTCGTGTAGCCCTCTGAAGGTAAGGGCTGGTAGCCCTCTGAAGGCGAGGACGTGTGGTCCTCTGAAGGTGAGGACGTGCAGTCCTCTGAAGGCGAGGACGTGCAGTCCTCTGAAGGCGAGGACGTGCAGTCCTCTGAAGGCGAGGACGTGCAGTCCTCTGAAGGCGAGGACGTGTAGTCCTCTGAAGGTGAGGATGTGTAGTCCTCTGAAGGTGAGGGCTTGTAGCCCTCCGAAGGCGAGGACGTGTGGTCCTCTGAAGGTGAGGATGTGCAGTCCTCTGAAGGTGAGGACGTGCAGTCCTCTAAAGGCGAGGACGTGCAGTCCTCTGAAGGCGAGGACGTGTAGTCCTCTGAAAGTGAGGGCACGCGGCCTTCTGATGGCTAGGGCGTGCAGCCCTTTGAAGGTGAGGGCACGCGGCCTTCTGATGGCGAGGGCATGCAGCCCTCTGAAGGTGAGGACGTGTAGTCCTCTGATGGTGAGGATGTGCAGTTCTTTGAAGGAGAGGGTACTAGTACCCAAGGGTGGCGAGGGCGTGCAGCCCTCTGAAGGTGAGGACGTGTAGTCCTCTGAAGGTGAGAATGTGCAGTCCTCTGAAGGAGAGGGTACTAGTACCCAAGGGTCCACCCTTATGAGAAAGCATGAGATTGACTCATTTGAGAGGGCCGGTCATCCCAAATTCAAAAGATTTAGACATTAGATGTAGGAAATCTATGCAGTTAACATGATTTTTAGGGATGCAGAGGCATGCAACCTTTTGTCATGAAATTTGGTAAATGCGGACTTCATATGAAACAATGCAATGTAATGGAAAGTTGTACAATGTTCATGACATTCTTTCCCTATTTTGTGATTTTTATTTTGATTTAATTTTTTTTATTTTTGGAAAACACAGATTGACTGTCCTTTTGAAATAGGTGATAATTCATGCAACCTTATCCTATCTTTTGCTAATCTCTCCGGGAACTCCCTCAGAGTGTATGTTCTGTTTGATTTAGTCACTTGACCATTTGGAAGTGATGGCAATGGAGTCGTTTGATGTTTAATCAATCCATTGAAATTCCAAGATTCCCCCCCCCCCCTTTTTTTGTTTAAAAACATAGATGGATGAGAACTTTTGATCTGCCCTTATGCTCGCTTGAGGCTCATGCACGGTGCCCCTCATTGCCCCAGTGTAAGGCTTTGAGGTACCAATCGTTGCCTTTTGTCATGACCTTGTAGCAGGGAACCTATTGGGTGAGAACTTCTAATCTGCCCCTAGGTTCGCTTGAGGTTTATGCATGGTGCCTCTCATTGCCCCAGTGTAGGGTTGTAAGGTATCCATCGTTGTTTTATTTTTCACAACCTTGTAGCAAGGAAGAATGAAAGAAGCAGTTGATTCTTGCAAAAAGAGTTTTCCAAGGACGAGAAATAGTTGAAGGATTTTTTTCAGTTGATGGATTAAGTCAAATGACTCCTATTCTTGATAACTCACTTCTCTAGGAATGATAAAATGAGGTCACATGAATGTCTATATTTTTACTTGAAAACACAGTCAATCAAATACTTTTTTCTTTTATTTTGAAACTTATTTGTTTTGAACTTTACTTGTTGTTTTACGGCACCCCCACCAATGTGCAAGACGAGTAATCTCTGATTGAACGGTCTTGGAAGTCAACACTTAGGAGTGCAGGTCGCTTGAGCAAACAGACCAATGACTTGCACTCATATTCCGGTGGAAGTTGAATAAGCAAAGATGTGTTTGTGAGAGGATGAGGGAAAAAATGTCAAATTTATCCATTTTATTTAGCATTGTAACTGTGGTTTATAATAATGGCATAAACTTGAAAATCCTAATGAGTTATTAGAGACATCTATCAACAGCTTTCAAAATCGCCCCATGTGTGGTGTCGCTTGTCAATGTTAGGATTCACAAGAGATTCTCCTCAAATTTCAGCCAACCCACATCAATTAGACTTTGCAGCTTACGCTTCGAGGTCATATAGTGCTCAATGGAATTTCCCAGAATTCTTGCATGATATGCACATGTTGCGTTCGAGTTGTATCCTTGGAGAAATGGAGGTTGAGGAACCTTGGTTGGGGTTATGGCTACCATTGAATTATCGAGTGGATATGGGAGCAAGTCAGCATAGGACACCAGAATTAGGGTGAATTCTATAGGCTTTTTGCTGCAAGATTCCTTCCTTGGTTGGTGTTTTGGTTCGTGCTAAAGGTGGTGTTTAGTATTGGTTGTGTGGTAGGTGGGTTTTGTGGTTGATTTAGGGATGGCCTTTGTGGATAACTGGGTGGTAGGTAAAGAGAAGGGTTGTTATTGGCTGAGTAATGACATTGTTGGGTTGGTGGGAAACTTGGCCGTATAGGAATGACAGTCAAGGAATGGGTTTTTCCCCCATCCTCACCCTCTTCATTTGCCCCAATTTTCTCATTCGTCCAAGCAGGATGATTAAATTTTCCTCTTTTCAGATCCGCTTCGATCCTTTCCCCAGCGAAGACCAAATCCGCAAATCTTGAAGGTACATACCCCACCATTTTTCATAGTAAAACACTGGTAATGTGTCTACTATTATTGTGATCATCTCTTTCTCCGTCATTGTAGGTGCCACTTGAGTTGCCAGGTCTCTCCATCTTTGGGCGTATTTTTTGAAAGATTTGTGCCCCTTTTTGCACATGTTCTGTAGTTGCATCCTATCCGGAACCATATAAAAATTGTACTAATACTGCCTAACGAAGGCAACCATTAGGTCCTTCCAAGAATGGACTCGGGAAGGTTCCAAGTTAGTGTACCAGGTAACAGCTACCGCAGTAAGACTTTCTTGGAAGAAATGTATCAGTAGTTCCTTATCTTTTGCGTATGCCTCTATCTTCCGACAATAAATCTTTAGATGGTTCTTGGGGCAAGTAATCCCCTTGTACTTGTCAAAGTCCGACACCTTCAACTTGGGAGGGGTGATGATATTGGGTACTAGGAACAACTCTTCTAGGTTAGCAAAGGCATAATCTTTGCCTCCTTTAATGTCCCTGAGCCTTTCCTCTAGCTAATCTAACTCTCCCATTTCTACCATAGCATGAGGGTTTTTACCCGGTGTGGAATGCAAGGGGTGTGGTTGTGGGTGATACTGAGGGCCCTTCAAAGTGTTTTGCAAGGGTATACCACCAACTGCTTGCCCTTCAGTGGCATATCCAAGGCAAGGCTCGAAGTCAGGTAGATTGTGGTGGAATTTCATGTGTCTCCCCCATGGTTTAAGAGACATGTGCAGATCAGTTTGGGGTTGTTAGCTCTCAATGAGTATGGAAGTGGAGTTATTGACATTCTCATTGGGAGTGTACGCCACATTGGGTGGCGTATAGTTGGGAGGCCAGCCATATGGCGGGAAGGCGTGTTTGCTTTGAATTTGCACATAATAGGGGCCGCTCGTACTTCCCAAATCTTTGCCTACCATAGCTAAGGTTGGATGATTCATTTGGTTAAGGCCAGATGGGGGCATCAAGTTCACCTTAGCAACAGCGCTGGTAGCGGCAACTGCAACCGCATTGGCTTCCATTATCTTCGTTATGCTTATCATGGCCTCCATCATTGTGGCCATTTGCTCTTTCATGGCCTCCATGTCGGCCTTCATCTGCTCTTGCACCTCCTCTACTTCACCCATTACTCTAGCTCTAGCACGAGTTCGGTAAGGGCACCGTAAAGCGTGTTTTTTTTTTCTTTTTTGATAACAATGATTAAGTTCATTTTTTTTAAGGAAAGAATGCAATGAGCAGTGCAACCAATGAAAAGCATGGATGTATGTGAATGATGCACAGTTGAAGTATTGCGAATTTTTACTCAGGATATGGGGTTGAATCAATTTAGATTTTCAACATGGTCCATGACTTCTTTGTCAAGGTGAAACTGGAAGTAATAAGGACATCAACAGTCCTAAACGTGTTTGGCAGTAGACGAAGCAGCGATGTAACCCGATCCATCTTTTGCCCCAATTTTTGCAAGATGGTTACTTCCATACTTCAACTTGACTTGATGGACCTTTTCGTAAAAGCATGAGCTCAGTTCAACCCCATAACCCAAGGAATGGCAATTTTGATCGCCAATACTTCGACAACATTTCATAGAGATGAATGGCTCGAGCATACTTAAGCTATGCATGGAAAATGTAATTATGAGATTGAGATGCCCGAAGAAACATCATTTCCTAGTTTAACCACGCATTAGGTACCATGCTCAATCATTTTGTTTTTTTTTGTGTTTTCTTTTAGAAATGGGTTTGTGATCCCAGCATGGTTGGCTCATGGTACCTAACACATGCAACTAAGAATGTAGTGTGAATTTTCACGCTTCCCTTTTTTTTGTTTTTGTTTTGTAGAGGAAAACGCAAGGATCATGCATGAGTAAACATGAAAACAAAAGGTATGTAGTTTGTAGAACAAAAAGTATGTTGAACGCATATGCATGATGATGCAATGACTCACGGAAAATGTGATGCGGGAATATGATAATGGACAAATGTAGGAACGATATGTTCATTATGATATCATGAAGAGAGGCTTATACATGATATGAATGCATTTACGGACACGAGAGCCCGGAAAATCATCTCTTCTTACTTGCACATTTGGGGGCGCAGTGCCCCATGTGTACAGTTAAGAAGGTGATACGGACCTTCCAGCTTCCCATGACAAAAGACGAGACCAACATACAATGCATGTGTGACGACATGATGCAGAAGCGTAAAAGCGTAACACGGGGATGTACACAGTATGGCAATATCCACAAATAATCATACAACAAAAGCGTACATAACATTTAGGTTATGTGCATGATAGTATTTAAAAAATGGCACGCAGCGTGTTTGCTCCGTGCCCCTATTTTAGGGACCTACATGGAAGGAAACTAAAAGGGCTTTTAGTGATAATTCCCAAGGTGGTCATATCTCTCTTGATGGTCTCTAGAGGTATCATCCCCTTCGAAGAACATATTGTGGCAGTAGGGACTACTAGCAACAATATGCTATCAAAAAGAAAAACTCTAGATGAGGGTTCACTGTTATCAAGCAAGTCGGAGACCTAGCATGACCACAGATTCACCTCCACTCCTTATGTTCCCATGGACCTGGGTATAGGGTCCCTTTTAAACTCACCGTGTGTGCAAATAGTGTTGGTGTTTGTGTGCATCAAATGAATAGATATCTACCTCATGCACACATTTTAAAAAACACACTAAAAGTATCACAAGAGTTTATATATACAAGAACATAAGGAAAAAAAAAGACAAAGAAAAAGAACAAAAGGGAGGTCATGGTAAGGAAAGCACACCGATTGATTGGGCTAACTCTCTAAAAAAGAGTCCCAAGTGGAGTCGCCAACTGTCGCAACCTACCCTTCGGCGGGAGGATGACGCGGGGCTAGCGGGTGTGTCTTCCAAGAAAGGAAAATGCGCAGAGTCGCCACTAACGTTTATTCAAGGAAAACGTCGGAAAAATCGGAAAAGGTGTGGTCTACGAACTTTGAGTGTGAAAGGTTCGGGAGTTGTATTTACGCACGGGGAAGGTATTAGCACCCCACGCGTTCATCACAAAGGACGGCACCCTTTAATCAAGTGTGCAATATCATGTCTTCGATTTGTTTTATTTTCCCTTTTTTACGTTTTTATGCATTTTTGTGTCTTTTGTATTTTTTATCTTTTTGTGGTCGACAAGGGTGTTTCCCTTGGTCCTACATATTCCTCAATTGTGATATAGAAATCAGACCTACGTAGTTCTTTGAGAACTAAACGTTGGTTAAGTTGTTTTTATCTTTTTTGCAAGATATATTTTAACTGAATAAAAGGTCATTTAAGGCGTTTGGACCATTAAACGATCTTTTGACTCTCTTGAAAGGAGAGAAAACATTAAGGCATTGGACCATTAATGATCTCTTGGTTTTTTGAAAGAAGAGAAACGTTAAGGCGTTGGACCGTTAACGATCTCTTGGGGTGGTCGACAAAAGCGGGGCTTTTGCTCCTACGTATCCTCAATTGCGATGAGGAAATCAGACCTACGTAGTTCTTGCAAAAGCAATAAAGCTATGTGTTGATTTTATGCTTTTGAACGGTCCATGTTAACCGATAAAAGCAAAGAGGATCGTTTAAGGTGTTGGACCTTAAAACGGTTTTTAGTGCTTTTTGCAAACAAAGCTTGATTTGTGAGTTGATTTTAGCCTTAGTTTCACTTTGGTTATTAGTCAATTAATCCCTGGAAACTTCTAAAGAAAAACGTCCGATTGATTTTTTTTTATTATTTTATTCAAAGATATTTTGATTATTTTATTATTATTTTTCAAGATATTTTGATTATTTTATTATTATTTTCCTTTTTTTGGTTTAACCAAGGTTACAACGTGAACGATCGGTTAGATTTTGTTTTAACAGTGATTAAACGAGATTACAACACAAATGATCAGTTGAAATTCATTTTATCATTTATTAGGTGAGAAAACAACTTAAATAAACGGTTAAAGCTCGTTAAAAACGGAAGAAAAGAAAACCGAAAGTGAAAGAAATAAAGATGAAAGCTAACAAAACAAGAAATGAATTGAAAGTCTCGGATTCGAAAACTTACCCGTTGAAGAACGAAGAACGAACGAAGAACGACGGAAAACCTTCACGGATTTGCTTACGGAAACATCTCGGAAGCACCTCGGCTTGGATTTTCTTCGTGGAAACAATTTTTTTCACCCAAAACAGCTGAAATGCATAGTCAGGGGGATGATGGATCTTTGGAACAGCCCCATTTCGCCTATTTATAGGAAAAAAGAGGAGGAGGTTGCTGCCCAGCTCACCCAGGCGAGCTGGGTTGCTTCTGGAGGAAGCAACCCTGCTTCGAAAATATTCTGGAAGGGGCAGATTCGAAATTTTGAAAACTGCTATTTGCATCCCCCTTTTGATAAGTTCACCCCCCTTTTTTCGTACTTTTATGGAAAAGTTACAGAAGCTTTACGGAAGCATATAGGACTTGACTTTCTTATTTTTTCTCTTCCTTCTCACCCACATTAAGTGAAATATGTTTATTTAGGGTTTTAGGAACCTTACGGAAGGATTACGGAAGCTTTAACCAAGCATATAGGACTTGATTTCCCTCTTTTTCCTCTTCTCTTTTGCCAATATTAAGTGAAACAGGCTTACTCAAAGTTTTAGGAATTTTACGGAAGCATTACGAAAGCCTCGGAATCTCCAGAAACCATTTTCCAACAAAACGTGGAGGATCTTGATAAGTTCACCTCCTCCTTTGCTAAATGCACTCCTTCTTACTTACACCCCCCCCATTTTGCTAAATACACTCCCATTTTCGTGTTTTTTACCGGTTTCTTCCCGAAAAGTTACGGAACTTTACGGATTATGTAACGACACCCATTTCCTTTCCGGAATGTTGCAAAACTTTACGAATTACGCAACAAGGCTCTTCTTGACTTCTGAAATGTTGCGAAACTTTACGGATTGCGCAACAATGCTTCTTTTTTACTTCCGAAATGTCGCAAAACTTTGCGGATTACCTAACGATGGATGTTAAGTTCCTCGAGGCGGTCAAGCGAAGGTTGTATGCCACCAAAAAATGGTCCCCGAACGAAATTAGGGTATGACGATGCCCAATGTGAGCATAATTTCCAGACCCTTAAGGAAAATAAAATTGACAACCGCTCTAGTGCTAGTTTTTCCTAACCCGAGAGAACTCTTTAAGGTGTATTGTGATGCATCAAAGATGGGCTTAGGAGGAGTGTTGATGCAAAATCGCCAAGTAGTGGCCTATGCTTCTAGACAACTCAAAACTCATGAGAGGAATTATCCCACCCATGATCTAGAGTTGGCTACTGTGGTTTTTGCCCTTATGATGTGGAGGTATTACCTGTTTGGCTCCAAGTTTGAGGTATTTAGTGATCATAAGAGCCTTAAGTACTTGTTTAGTCAGAAAGAGCTGAACATGCGTCAAAGGAGATGGTTAGAGTTTCTTAAAGATTATGACTTGAGCTTAGCTACCATCCCGGCAAAGGCAATGTAGTGGCTGACGCCTTGAGTAGGAAATCCCTACATATATCTGCCTTGATGGTTAGAGAGATGGATCTCCTAGAACAATTGAGAGACCTTAGCCTTGCATGTGAGGTTACCCCTAATAGTGTGAGATTAGGAACTTTGAGGATCACCAGTGAGTTACTAGGAGATATTAGGGAGGTCCAAAAGACTAATCCTTTTCTAAGGACTAAGTTAGAAGCTATAGAGTTAGGAAGAGATAGTAGTTTCAATGTTGGATCGGATGGAGTCTTGAGACTTCAAGATAGGACTTGTGTTCCCAATATGCCCGAACTTAGGAAGATGATCCTAGAGGAAGGACATAGGAGTAACTTGAGCATCCATCCTGGTGCTACCAAAATGTATCAGGATTTGAAAATGTTGTTTTGGTGGCCTAACATGAAGAGAGAGGTTAGTGAGTTTGTGTATGCATGTTTAGTCTATCAGAACGCTAAGATAGAACATCATAGACCTTTAGGGAAGTTACAACCCTTGGAGATACCCCAGTGGAAGTGGGACAGTATTTCCATGGATTTTTTTGTAGGACTACCTAGAACCCCTAGAGGTTTAGATTCTATTTGGGTTATTGTTGACAGATTGACCAAGTCTGCTCACTTCATTAATATCATATTTGCCTTGGTGAAGTTGACCTCCCTGTATATTAGTGAGATTGTCATACTACATGGTGTGCCATCTAGCATAGTGTCTGATAGAGATCCTAGGTTTACCTCTAGATTTTGGGAGAGCCTGAACAGAGCGTTGGGAACCAAGCTTAGACTAAGTTTAGCCTACCATCCTCAGATTGATAGCCAAACTGAACGGACCATTGAGTCGTTGGAGGACCTTTTGAGTGCGTGTGTCTTAGAGCAAAAAGGGAGTTAGGAGAGTTTTCCACCGTTGATAGAGTTCACTTCTAACAATAGTTTTCACTCTACCATTGGCATGGCTCCTTATGAAGCTCTGTATAGTAGAAGGTGTAGGACACGTCTATGTTGGCTAGAGCCCAGAGAAGACCTCACCTTAGGACCTGAAGTGGTACCACAAACCACTGAGAAGGTAAAGTTGATCCAAGAAAGGATGAGGACTACTTAGAGTAGGCAGAAAAGTTATCTAGATAAGAGGAGGAAAGACTTGGAATTCGAGGTTGGTGATCATGTGTTCTTGAGAGTCACTTCGTGAACTGGGGTTGGTCGAGCATTGAAATCCCAAAAACTCACACATCGCTTTATCGGTCCTTTCCAAATTCTTAAAAGAGTCGGTCATGTGGCATACCAAATTGCATTACCCTCATCACTTTCTAATCTTCACAATGTCTTTCATGTGCCTCAACTCCATAAGTATATCCATGACCCATCTCATGTGATCGAATTGGATGACATACAAGTGAAGGAGAACTTGACATATGAAACATTGCCTTTGAGGATCGAGGATAGATGAACAAAGCACCTAAGAGGGAAGGAGATTCCATTGGTCAAGGTGATCTAGGGAGGTGCATCAAGAGAAGATGTCACGTGGGAATTAGAGAGTCAGATGCGAGCAACCTATCCATCCTTGTTTGAGTAAGGTAAATTTGGGGGACAAAATTTCTAAAAGGGTGGGAGAGTTGTAACATCCTGAAATATTACTATTTATAAATCGATGTTTAATTGTATTTATTGTGTTATTTGACTATATGGTTGACTTGAATGAGTGGAGGTATGGCTTGAATTAGTCATGTGTGAATTTCTTGATGTGAATGTTGAGTTATGTGGAGTTTTGTTGAGCTAAGTTGAAATTATGAGATTTTAAATTTTACCCAAACCTAGTTCTATAAAATCGCGATACCGAACTCGTTAAGAGTTGGATCGTCTTCAAATTTTGTATGGAGGTTCCTAAGACATGTTTCCACAGTTTGGCCATTGGGATTTTGAAAATAACAACTTTTGGTGTCTCACAAAGTGAGAAGGGCACGCTAAGCGCAATTCCAACCTGAGAGGGAATTTCACTAAGCGAGCAGGGGCGCGCTAAATGCAATTCCAACCCTTGAGGGAATTTTGTTGAGCGAGTTTTGGCCCGCTAAGCGAGCCCTAGTGCAGAGGGAGTTGCGCTAAGCCCAAATTGTCGCGCTAGGCGCGAAAAGTGGACTCCGGCTTAGCGAGACGAGCTCACTAAGCGAGATTTGCAGATTATAAATACGTTTCTCAGCATGAAAAATATGATTTTTCACTCTCCTCTTCTCCAAAATACCACCCAAACCCTAACACCTCCTTCTCCACCACCGGTGGCCGCCGTGAGCCGCCGTTGCTTACCTCCAAAGCCCCGCACCAACAGGAACACTTTAATCGGAGCAGAATCCTCATCAAGGATTCGGTGGAGAAAATTCCCCTAATCCTCCATTTCATATCTTCTCTGAGGTAATCTTGACTTCTAAGTCCTTCTTCTAGTTAGTTTGAGTTCCTCTTAGTGTGATGCAATCCTACCCCCCAAGGGTATTGGATAGAAGACTCCAAGAGGCTTGGGCTAGAGCTACTAAAGAAGGCCCTAGGGTTCTCATGAACCTTAGGGTAGATTTTTGAGCCCATGGGTCAAGGTTGGATTCTTTGTAAATATTAGAATAGGTTTTTCATTCGTTTGGGCCTTGTATTTTGGCCATTCTGGTAGTATAGGGTTTTAGCCTTGTATTTCGGGGCATTTTGAGTAGTCTTTGTAGTAAGGACTTTTTTTTTTTGTATTTTCATGTTTTTTTGTCATGGGGGTGAGCTTAGCTATTATAGGGGGTGTGTAGCTAAGCTCTAGCTTCTCATCTCAAGGAGGTGAACTTAGCTATTAGAGAGGTGTGTGTAGCTAAGCTTTAGCTTCTTTAGGAATCTTCTTAAGGAAGCTTCTCAAGGAGGTGAGCTTAGTTATGAGAGGGGTATGTGTAGCTAAGCTCTAGCTTCTCAAGGAAGTTTTCTCAAAGAAGCTTCTCAAGGAAGTTTTCTCAAGAAAGCTTCTAAAGGAAGCTACCTAGTCTATAAATAAAAGCATGTGTAACACTTATTGTAACTTTGATGAATGAGAGTCTTGTGAGACACAACTCAAAGTTCAACTTCTCTCCCTTTTTCTTCCTTCAATTTCGTGCTCCCCCCTCTCTCTTTCTCTCCCTCTTTCTTTTCCTCCATTGAAGCATCCTCTCCAAGCTTCTTATCCAAGGCTCATCTTGGTGGTGAAGCTCCTTCTTCCATGGCTTATTCCTTAATGGATGGCGCCTCCTCTCACCTCTTTTCCTTTGTCTTCCGCTGCATCTCCATGGTGGAAAATCACCATTAAAGGACCCCATTGAAGCTCGAAGATCCAGCCTCCATAGAAGTCCCACAAGCAAGTTTCCATCAAGTGGTATCAGAGCACAAGAGCTTCAAGTAGGTGCTCCTTAAACCTCCATTAATTTTTTGCTTTACCTTCTCTTCCATTGTTGTTTCTTAATTTTTCTCCATGTATCTCCTCACATGTCTTGTGATAAATGTTGTTAACATGATTCTTTAGAGTTTCCACCAATTAAACTTGCTATAGAAGCTAGATTTTATTTTCTATGGTTCAAATTTCTTGTTCTTGTTCTTGAACCATGAATTGTGTTGAGTTTAGGTTCCTTTGAGTTTTGTCTTGTTATTTTTTGTGGCTGAAACCTAAACCATAAAATTCTTAGAAAAATATTAAAGTAGAAGAAAACCTCAAAAATCTAGAGTGACTTGTTCACCTATTATAGTTTTGTCATAGAAGTCATGTCTAGTCATGAAACTTGTCACATAAGATTTCTTATGTTGTGCTGAATTTTATTTTCTTGTTTCTTTGTCTAACTCATTTTCTCATGAGTGTATGAAATTCTTTTAGCCTATTATTTTATTTGAGTCAAATCTTTCATGTTAATTAGTCCTTAACATGTTCATGCAAAATTCTTAGAGTCTTTGATTGTGAACCTTTTCTTGAACTTTTAGGTTTCCTTATGATTGTGTCCATTGTGAATTTGAGTTTTGGTGATTGAATTGCTGGCTGAAATGTTGATCCTAAGTGAATATTGAACTCCTAAAACTGTGGTAAACAATCCTAGTGAGTTCAACATACATAGGAAGGTTGAAAGTAAGCCAAAGGCAATCAATATACCATGCTTAAAAAACAAAATCGCTGGTGCTAGCAGCTTGGACATACAAACTTGTAAAAATTACTGAGAATTGGTTACTTCGAATTTTGAGCTGAAATTTTTACGGAGTTTTCTAGACATCTGGAAAAAATTAAGAAAAAAAGAAAAAAGTGATGTGGATAAAAGGAAAAAATACAAAAAATCACAAGTTGGCAGGAAAATCAGTATCCAGGAAAAAAGATGAAAGGGAAGTGTGCTTGTTGTTTTGTCTCAAAATTTATTCTATAATTGGTGCCTATGTTATACCAATCTTAGTTCCAAAATTTCAATTGAAAATTAGTGTGAAGACAAGTGCCAAAGCTAGAGGTTTTTTGAGTCTTTTTTTCAGTTTTTTTACTCTACTCTAGAGCCATTCTAAGTTTCTCTGAGTCCTAGCTTGCTTCTATGTCCTTTTCATTGCTTTAATTGTTGAATAATCCTTGAAAAATTGTCTTCTTAAAACTCCATTGGTTTAGCTTTCATTTCGTTTTTTTTTGTCTTTGGTTATTGCTTGTCTCTTTGTTTCCTTGTTTGTGGGTTGCCATATAGGGAATTGGAAGGAGGATTGGTGCCATCCCTTGAAGAATTTGAGTCAAGAAAAAAGGGTCAACCACCTTAAGAGCTATTGGACTAAGAAGAATTCTAAATTGAGTGAATCACCAAAGAGAGAACAACCACCAAAATTGAGGACCGTTTTGTAATTTTGTAATTTGCAATTTACTTACCTTCATTGCTTTCAAGTTTTGTAACAAAAAGGCCTTTCATTGGAAGTGTGTTGGGAGCCTCCAATAGGTTACCAAACTTCCATTTGTGTGTGATAATTTTAGGCAATTTTTCCTTAGGATAGTGAGTGTTTTGTTGAGAACCTTGAATGTGGTCATCCAAACACTCTTAGGATTCGCCTAGTTTACATTTTTTGCCAAACCACCTAGATAGCTTTCCTTTTACCAATTAGTTGTTTACCTTATCTTTCACACCTCTTTTAGTGTTTATTTTGGCTAGTTTCAACCATAGTTTCTTTTACCTTTTGTTTTCAAACATCCAACAAGAAAGAACCACAACTTAGGAACCAACATGAGTCATCATTCATCTAGTGTTAATGGCGAGGGTACTAGTCATAAAGACCCTTTATCTAGAATCTTAGATAAGTTGAGTTCCCTCAAGTTATGGAAAGAAAAACAAGAGATAAAAGAAAAAGGAAAAAAAAGAGTGGAAGAAATAAGTCAAGATGAAAGAAAGAAAATAAGAGAGGAAGAAAGAAGAAAAATAATGAAAGAAATGAAAAGAGAAAAACATGTCTCCTATAGTAGTCATAACTCTTGCAAGAGCCTAAGTGAAGAACTTCGTGACTATTACGAAGGAAGGCATAGGTCACATCTTAGACCTCACTCCCATAGAAGAGAAAAGAAAAGAAAGCCTCAAGAGGCTAACATTAACCTCTCATACTTCCATGGGAAGGACAATGCAGAGGCTAACTTAGATTGGGAAATAAGGGTAGAGCAACAACTTAAAAAGAAGTCTACTTCAAAATCTTATGGCTCTCACTCTTATCCGAAGAAAGACCAAGGTTAAGGCATCTTAGGGGTGACATTTTAGTTTCAATACAAACTTAGGTACTCATATGGGACACCTTAGGTTTGTCATATTTTTTTGTAGGAATAATCAACATAAAAATACAGAAAAAGGTACGCTTTATTGCATTACTTTCCTTAATTTTTTAAAAAGTGATCAAGGGGTTCCCACGAACCCTAAGAGAATAAAGGTCATTCCTGATTGGCCCACTCCACCAAGTATAAGGGAAATCTGGGGCTGCCATGACTTAACAAACTTTTACAAAAGGTTTGTCCCATATTTTTCTATACTTGTAGCACCACTCATTAAGTTGGTGAGGAGCCATGTTCCCTCATGGGAAGATGTCCATGAAAGGGGTTTTCAGACCTTACCATACTCTAACATACCCAACACCACTAATACATATGTTTTTATTATTTTTACAGGTGTCGAGGGAAGGAGCCTAGAGTATGAAGAACCTCAAGATTTGAGGTCAAATCCTTTCCAAGGTGGAGGGGATGATGCAATCCTACCCCCCAAGGGTATTGGATAGAAGACTCCAAGAGGCTTGGGCTAGAGCTACTAAAGAAGGTCCTAGGATTCTCATGAACCTTAGGGTAGATTTTTGAGCCCATGGGTCAAGGTTGGATTCTTTGTAAATATTAGAATAGGTTTTTCCTTCATTTGGGCCTTGTATTTTGGCCATTCTGGTAGTATAGGGTTTTAGCCTTGTATTTCGGGGCATTTTGAGTAGTCTTTGTAGTAAGGACTTTTTTTTTGTATTTTCATGTTTTTTTGTCATGGGGGTGAGCTTAGCTATTATAGGGGGTGTGTAGCTAAGCTCTAGCTTCTCATCTCAAGGAGGTGAACTTAGCTATTAGAGAGGTGTGTGTAGCTAAGCTTTAGCTTCTTTAGGAATCTTCTTAAGGAAGCTTCTCAAGGAGGTGAGCTTAGTTATGAGAGGGGTATGTGTAGCTAAGCTCTAGCTTCTCAAGGAAGTTTTCTCAAAGAAGCTTCTCAAGGAAGTTTTCTCAAGAAAGCTTCTAAAGGAAGCTACCTAGTCTATAAATAGAAGCATGTGTAACACTTATTGTAACTTTGATGAATGAGAGTCTTGTGAGACACAACTCAAAGTTCAACTTCTCTCCCTTTTTCTTCCTTCAATTTCGTGCTCCCCCCTCTCTCTTTCTCTCCCTCTTTCTTTTCCTCCATTGAAGCATCCTCTCCAAGCTTCTTATCCAAGGCTCATCTTGGTGGTGAAGCTCCTTCTTCCATGGCTTATTCCTTAATGGATGGCGCCTCCTCTCACCTCTTTTCCTTTGTCTTCTGCTGCATCTCCATGGTGGAAAATCACCATTAAAGGACCCCATTGAAGCTCAAAGATCCAGCCTCCATAGAAGTCCCACAAGCAAGTTTCCATCATAGTGTCTCTTGTGTGTTGGCTACTGTAATAGGGTGTTTTTACACTTCCTTTGGAAAATCTTACAGAATGAGACATTGTAAAAGTTATCTTTTTATAACATTGATGTTATTTTCGTGACCTTCACTAAACCCCGGTAACATTAGCGTGATCGGAATTTTAAAATGATATCTCCTTTTAGTAGAATCCGAAACACCCATCAGCCCTTTATTTTTTGACAGGGGTATTCAACACCGAATATGGTTATTAACCTTGTTTTTGAAACCTATACTAAATTCCCTTCAATTTGGCATATAAAACCTTGCATTTGGACTGACAAGCATGAACGAGAGAGGCCTTTCAGCAACACCAATAGGAACTGAAGGAGGGCTCACAATAGGTGAGGGGAGTTTATTATAGTTTGCAACTTTTAATGCCATAGTTGGGGTCATGGAACCAAACTATGGGGATGTATGGATGTCCCTGTTGCATGCTGGTTTTCAAGAAAACAATGTTTTTGACTAATGGGATGCGACATATCTATTATTGATTAATAATCTTACTATTAGACTTGTGTGGTCTGAAGACCTGGGAAATGTGAATCTCAGGCATGAACTACATATGTATGTATGTGCGGAATGTGACTTACTATTTTTGTTGCTATTAATGACATTAATTGATATGAGGTGAGGTTGATGCTTATGATGATATTGATATGAAATAATGTTGTTATTGATGATTATGTCAATATGAGTTGAGGTTGTTATTGATGATTAAGTTAATATGAGATGATGTTGTTGTTGTTGATAATGTCATTGAGATGAAATGATGTTGATGTTGAGCATAATGAGATGAAATGTTGATGATGTTAAAAATACATTGTGATGATGTATTTTTTGTATGTACATAGGGGATGCATTGACCTTGTTGGATGCCCCTGGTGGGGGAAATAGAGTGGTTAAGGAGTTTTAAGCATCTCTGGAGGGGGATGGCTTAGAATCTTTAATTATCCATGGTCAGTGCATTGATGGTGCCCATGTTTCATACGTTGTGTGATGTGTATGTTCATGGGGGGTGCAATGACCTTGTTGGATGTCCCTGGTGGGGGAAATATAGTGGTTAAAGAGTTTTAAGCATCTCTGGAGGGGGATGGCTTTGAATCTTTAATTATCTATGGTCAGTGCATTTGATGGTGCCCATGTTTCATACTTCATATGACATGGAAATAGTATAAACTTTGTCAGTAAGTACTTGTAGTTTCTTGTGAGGAGGAATACTTATACTAGGGGGTATGTCACTCGGTTTGGAACTCTCTTGAGACTCAGGCTAATCAACGTGAGGGGGGGGGGGAGTTGTCTGTGCACGGCAGGGTGACCTCGACACTTACTGCCTAGTTTTCCTAAGTGAGAGTGTCGTGTGGACACGCTTAGGCTATTTCCTTGGGGATGGTACCACATTGCATATGAGAGTTGAGGTCAGGTGCATGCATCATATTGAGCATGAATGATTGGAATTGTGGATGGATGATGACTATTTGTTGAGTGTGTATTGGACTAATGAATGTTGGTGCAAGCTTATGATACTTGTTAATGTTTTCTTACTAATTGTGGTTATTTGATTTTTGTATTAATTTCTTTTATAATAAATTCACCCCTCGCAATTTTTGTACCGTGTGGTTGGTACCTACAAAAAAAATAGGTACAGACTCCCACTACTTGACTTTGTTAGGGTGACACCAACGGGGATGAAATTCTCTGTCGGGTTTGCATATCTGGAGGGTGAACGTGTTAATAATATTGTATGGGCTTTGGAACGATTTCGAGGTCTATTTTTAAGAAAGATTGCCTCCCTATTGTTATTATCACTGACAAAGACCTAGCCCTGATGAATGTAGTGAAAACTATGTTTCCAGAGTGTACAAACTTGTTGGGCAGGTTTCACATCAACAAGAATGTGAAGGCCAAGTGCAAATCTTTAATCGGTCAAAAAAATGCCTGGGAGTATGTGATGAATAATTGGGATACTTTGGTTGATTGTCCGTCCAAACAGCAGTTCGCTGAGTGCCTTCACAAGTTTCGAATTGCTTGTTCACCTTGGCCAATGTTCGTTGACTATGTTAACAAAACATGGATTATCCCACATAAGAAAAATTTATTACAGTCTGGACGAATAAGGTCTTGCACCTAGGCAACACAACAACAAACAGGTATTAAACTGTTATTTTTTTCTAGTAAGGGTTATTAATAAATGGTATTTAATTGTTGTATATTTTTAATGTTTGTTGTGTATTTTAAATGTAGGGTTGAATATGCTCATTGGACTGTAAAAAGAATATTACAAAATAGCCTTAAAGACCTGTGTAGTGTTTGGGATGCCATGAACAACATGATCATGCTACAACACGTTGAAATTAAAGCATCCTTCGAAACCAGTACGCATGTGGTTGGACATGTATTTAAAAAAACCTTATACAAGAGGCTTCTTGGAATGGTTTCAAAGAACGCTTTAAATGAGATTGTTGCTGAGGTTGAGCATCTATGTTATCTTGGCAACGATCCTTCTTCTTGTGATTGTGTGATGAGAAGCACGCACGATCTTCCTTGTGCATGTGAGCTATCTAGGTATACTGTTGGCAGCATCCCAGTGGATTCAGTCCATATGTTCTAGAGGAGACTTTGCTATTCAGACCAAGGGTTATGTGAGGTCGAAGTCAGCATCAAGATAGAGATTGAGACCATATCTAAAAGATTCAAGGAACTTGATGTGTATGGCAAAGTAACTCTCAAGAGTAAACTTCAAGATATTGCATACCCTAATCAAAACTCTATGTGCTCTCCTCCGTCAAAGGTCAACACTAAAGATGCACCGAAGAAACCGATGAAAAGAAGCCAAAGATCCACAAAGCGTGATCCGTCTTACTGGGAGTATGTTGATGCTTTTCATTCTGTTCAAAACAGCAACTCCTCAGTGAAACGTAGTGCATCATCTTCTGAATCGCCGAAGCCAACAAGGATCATCCCGATGTTGGATCAATTTGCACCATTTATACAGGTTTTCATTCACAACGTTGTGGATGTGAAAGTGGGCGGTAATTGTGGATATCGGTCCATTGCCGCTTTATTAGGTATGGGGGAAGATACTTGGCCATTGGTGCGCAACAAATTGATTAAAGAACTTGACAGATGGTTGCATGACTACATCAACCTCTTCGGTAGCACAAAGAGATTTGAACAATTAAGGTTGTCGCATGACTACATCAACCTCTTCGGTGGCACAGAGAGATTTAAATAACTTAGATGTGTATGTTTGTTTGATTCAATTTAGTGTGGACAAGTGGATGGATATAAGGGAGATGGGATATGTCATTGCATCAAGGTATAACGTAATCCTTGTATCGTTGTCCCGACAACAAAGCATGCCATTTTTTCCTCTTAGAAGTCAACCACCACCCGATTCTTCTGTGCACCGCAAGATATATGTCGGTCATGTGTTTGGAAATCATTTTGTTCAGGTACATTGAATATAATTAGTCTAACTTTTAGAATTATCCAATAACTTCCCTGGTTCATTTGAGTTAATAATGTTTATTCACGTACAACAGGTTTATTTGAAAGACCGTTGTCCTTTACCGCCTCTAGCGTTGTTGTGGTCAAGCAATTCTTATCCTCATGCAAAGCAGTGGCCAATTCCATATATTAGTAGAATGCAACAGTACACAAGCTTCATGACCTTCAAAAGAGACTACGTCGACCTAAATGAAGACTGAACATGCATTGTTTATCTAATTGTATTCATTATGCGATATAATTTGTTGTAAGTCGTTAGTCAATAAATAGTAAGTAATTGTTGCGTTAAGAAATAAATTGGTTGGCGCAACCAAAATCAATTATGCATGTATGATACATCATTGTCATAATTGACAACACATAATGAAATGCATGCGTATTAAAGTTTGAGCATGACACGACATTGACTGACTTGACAAGACATTCTGATGCACGATACAGCTTGACACCACATTGGTTTAGTAGGAAACATAAACACGAAACATGTTAACGCGTGTCTACTTTTTTTTAAAAAAGTGAACCAATATGTCGGTGAAAAACATCTATATATATGAGACACGTCAAACGCTAAAAAATGACACATGAGCTTGCTTTCACATACTCTACCAATTGTTACACAAAGTATGGAATTTTTAGGAGAAACTAGTAGTCAGACGATTGTCAACTCAAGGTTGGGTTTCATTTTTCCAAATGGATCGATTATTCACAATGATAGTGGGGTTTACTTCCAAACTTCCATTCCGGTGCCTATTCGAGTACCAAACAGCTATGATTTTGCAACGCTAAAAACCAAAATACACAATACCCTTCAACTAACTGACAAACAATTTTTGGATGAAATTCACTACCGGCAGCCATTCACAGATACAGGTAACCAAATTTGCTTTCAATGTATGCAATTGATAAATGATGACGATGTCAACACAATGTTAATGTGTAATAATCAATTTTCATGTGTTGGTCCGATTGAGTTATTGTGCACCATTGGAAGAACACCACATGAAATAATAAACTTACTTGAATGCACTATGACCCCTACTCATGATGCGCTTCTGTATTACAACGAGAGGTGGAACATGTCATGCCAAAACAACTTTGTAGGTTACGCGTTCACAGGAAAAAATCCTGAAAAATTTGAAATTCCTTTAGGAAGTACCATTGATGAACTGAAGGATTTGATAAAGCAAGTTGCACCTGAAGGGATTCTCCCTCATGGAATTCATGCATCACAAACGGTAAGGCGATTGTTTTTTCGACAACTAGGTCATTTTGAGTATTTAGACAAAGTTATCAAATTTGAAATTATTGAGCTGAAAACTAACGATGACGTGCTGAAGGTCTTAGTACAGTCTAACTATTAAAAACAATTTAGGCCAATAGAAATTTTAGTTGTTTTTACTAAACAGGTTATGCAAATCGAAGACGACATGCTTGCATCGCTACAGGATTGAATGCAAGTTTTATTTCCTAGTTTTTCATGAAAATTTTATTTCTTTCCAGCATGTTGAAGTGAATGTAATGTTTGAATTTGAGAAAAAAATTGTGTTTTCCTTTTTTTATGATTATTGTAGTTTCTAACGCAATTGTAGCACGGATGTATTTTTATGATACCAAGGTTAGACAAGTGGCAGTGACCGCAAAAACATTTAAATGTTTCAAAGCCACCGCAAGAGGTTTACCACAATTAAGTTCAACAAAAATAAAAATATATTAAACAAATGACATGCTAGTCACCATTAAGAAGAAAACAACAACAAGGAATGTGACATCGGAGTAAAATAACTAGAGACATCATGCCATTATCTTGGCATACCTAACGTAAAGACTATTCACAACTTTCCCAACATTGGAAATCGGTGTTAGGATCGTCAAATATGACAAGTCTTGCCATCAATACGCCTTACTTTCCATCAGAAGTGCTGCAAGCCTTGCCTCAAGTCGTTCTTGTAACTTTTATACACAATATCACTTTTTTTCTTATTCTATGTTGTTTATTTGTTTATTTATTTGATATTTTTAAATTAAAATAAACTTAAAAACATTATTGGTAATAGATCATAAATCTACATGTAGTTATCTTTTAAACTGGTTGATATTTTTGATCTTTTATTAGTAGTAATTTGCTGTAGAAATTTAAAATTATTATGATTTTTTTTGTAAGAAAGTGTTTTATCATATGCATACTTTTAGCATTGAACTTCTAAACATCTTTAAAAGACAAGTGCACAACAAAAATCAATGCAAAAAATAAATTCAATAAAAGTTGTAACCAAAATAATATAACAAATACAAAAATGTTATCAAATACAATAAAAGACATGTATCAATGATCTATGCGGCGTCTACGTCGCGCCCTAAGACTTCCATCTGAGGCATCACCCCTAGCGATCCAGAGGCAATCTTGCATGATCTCGTGTATCTCTATGCCTTCAGTGACCATCCTGAGGTTGAGCACATGCTCCAACCTTTCTGCGATAGCTTCACAACCTTCACAAGCATCCTATGACAGTCATAAAAACACAGTTATTACAAAATTTTAAATAAAAATCAATTTATAAAACATTAAACCAACTAATCTTACCACTGAATGTCTAGGGAGATCAGATGCCACTAGAACCTCCGGGATATGTGGCTCAGCGTATTCCTCATCATGTGGGGTAGGTGGATGTCTGGGCTGATCACCTGCCTGGGTCGGTGTGAGGAACAGATGAGATATCTGGAAAAACCAATCCATGTAGTCTGCTGATACCTGTCCAGGGGCAACACAAATCTCACCTGCAGGTGCTACATGGTCCGAAAAATGCATCCACTTGTTGTCTATCTCCTCATATGATAGTGAAGCACTAATAAGCGGTAGAGGGATCGTCTGAATGTACCCGAACTATCGTACCACCCTCTCTGGTCAAACAAAGACCACAATAGGACCCCATCTCAATTGACCCTGGAAGCAGGAAATCAGGTCAAAGCCCCTAACTCCTTAGTGGTCAACGTAAGGCATCCAACACATGCCCGAGATCGTCAGAGCATCTAAATGTGCCCGGTACGGCGCTCCTATGATCCCCCTCATGTGAGCCTTCGTAGTCAGCCACCGGGAGGCACGTGGGGTCGTCTCAGCATACGCATCATCAGTGACACACTGATGCATCCTGGGAAAGTGCTCATATATCCAGTACTACAAACATGACGTGAACATAAGATAAAAAGACATGTTTACATCATAATCCAATTTAACTTATTACGAATACAACATTTACCTGTAATAAAGTCAAGTACCCAGCCATCTGTCGTGTAGGGGTCTGGCAAGCTTCATTTAGCTGGTCATACATGTGCACCAGTGTTGCAGCTCCCCAAGCATAGACCCCAGTCTGACACAGGTCTCAGAAACCCTCCAGATGAACCACATGAACATATGTTGCACTCTTGTTAGAAAAAAGGGTGCAATCCACCAAGTGAAGGAGGTAAGCACGAGCTGCTACAATCCACCGTCAGGCATGACATCTACTCTGATAGACCTCCCAAAGCCACGAAAGTCGTACATATGCCCTATGCACCCGTACGATCTCAGCTCTAGCCTCCTCATTAGAGACCTTAAGCAACTCCATCAACAAGAAGACTACCTCGTCCACAAGTAGAGGCTCAAAGCTGTGTAACACGCCTGTGATGGAAAGATGGAGGAATGCCACCACATCGTCCAGGGTGATCGTCAACTCTTCTACTGGAAGGTGGAAGGTGCTGGTCTCCCTATGCCACCTCTCGACAAATGCAGATATAAGTCTAGGATCACCGGTGACTACAGAACACCCGATTAATTGACTTAATCCGATGGCCGCCACTAGGCCTTCTATCTCAGGCGCTGGCCTCCCAAATTTATCAACCTTCCTACCGTGGGAGACCAACTTCAACTCAGGTCGTTCCTGAGTTGAAGAACACATCATAACAGTTTATTAAAAATTCATTATCACAAAAAACTCAACAAAAACAAATAACTCTACGTAAAAATTAAAATACCTCTCCACTCCATATGCTATGTGCCACATGGTCGCCAAACGAAGTCAGGACCGATGGGTCACGTGGCCCACCAGAGAATCCCTCAGCATGATCAGCAGGTGACCCCTCATCACCATCAATAGCTATGCCCTCTACGCCCACAACATCTATGTCCGCAGTCCTCTCAGGAATATCCTCATCCATATGAGGAACATCCTCAGTCACCTGAGGAACATCCTCAGTAACATCAACATGAACCCGTTGCCTACGGGTAGAAGCGATAGGCATACGCCGCCAGGGAACATCAGCATGATGCTCATCCTGACCCATGTCTCTGCCTCTAACACTAGCTAAGACACGACCTAAACCTCTTGTTCTAACCATGATTTGAAAATCATGAAGAACATGCAGTTTTTTTGGTCAAATTAACTATTCATATCATTAACACATAAACTAAACCCTACACACTCAACCCTAACCACTACATATCTATCATACTCTCTACTAGGACCTTATAACCGAATTTTATGCAAATCCAAAAAACATAAAAAAACATAAATATATAATATTAAATTAAATTTTTGTTATCACAAACATAAATATTATCAAGCATAAATAAAAATGTTATCTATCAATCATAAACAAAAATGTTACCTAATACATAAAAATGGTATCTACAAACATAATAAATAAAAAAAATTAAGCAAACTAATAAAAAAAAATTCAAACCTTCTTACGGAAGAAGGTTCTTCCGTAAGAAGAAAAGCATTAATACGAAAGAAGGTTCTTCCGTATGTTCTTACAGAAGAAAGTTCTTCCGTAAGTTCATATGGAAGAAGGTTCTTCCGTATGTTCATACGGAACAACCTTCTTCCATATGAATTATTTTCTGCCTACAGAAGAAGGTTCTTCTGTATGTTCTTACGGAAGAACCTTGTTCCGTAGGCAGAAAATCATTCAAATGGAAGAAGGTTGTTCCATACGAACATACGGAAGAACCTTCTTCCGTACGAATGAATTTCTACTTACGGAAGAACCTTCTTCCGTACGAAGCATTTTCAGACAATCACGCATACGGAAGAAGGTTCTTCCGTAAGCGAAAAACGCTTCCTCTCCTCCCATGGTTTCTCAGAAAAATGAAGTCTTCTACCCTAAAGCCATAGCGCCTAAACTACATCACCAATGGCAATTAAAGAGGAGGGGGAGATAGGAGGTACTAACCTCGACGACGGAAAATGCTAGCAAACACACCAACGAAGCTCCGAAAACACACGAAAATGGCAACAGGAAGAAGAGCAGGCGCGGAGGAAGAAGGAAACAAGAAAGGAAGTGAGAGGTTGATGGGTGCACGTTATTTTTAAAAAATTTAATAGAAGGGCAATTTAACCCATTCACATAATTGTTGGGTGCACCAGCAATGTTGCTAGGTGCACCTAGAAGTCCCGGAAGGTTGTCGGGTAGTTGGGGTGGGTGGAGCAATTGATTGCTTCAGATGAAGCCTTATATGAATTAGACTTAATTCTCCTCCTATTTTATATATTATATTAAATTAGCTTTTGTATTTAAATGTGATTAAACTAAAAAGTTAATAATATTTTCTTAAAGCAAACTCCTTTAAGTGCTGATGTGAAATTTGATAACAAATATAATAATAATAATATAATTTTTATATAAAAATAGTTTAATTTTTTTAAATTATTATATTTTTATAATTTTATACATTATCTTTTAAAATATAATATATAAGATTAAATTCTATTTCTACATAAATTAATATATATATATATATATATATATATATATAAGTTTTATTTTTATTTTATATATTATATTTATATTTTAAAATGGAAATATTTTTTATTTATATTAAGATATTTATGTTATTTTTTATAATATAGATAAAAATTCATATCAATGAACTACATACATAAATATTTTTAAAAAAATAAAAATTACTGTCATTTTATTTAATTATTTATCTTTCTTATATAATTTAATTCTTTAAAAAAATTCATACTTGATTAAATAAAATTAAATATAAATAAAAATACTATTATAATAAATAACAAAAATATCTTAGTATAAGTAAAAAAATACTATCATTAAATCACATACATAAATATTAAATCTTAAAAAGATAAAAAAATACTGTCATTTTATGAAATTATAATTTATGTAAAAAAAATATACATTGAAAATAAAATTTATACTATATATTTATTTTGTAAATTAAATTTTAAATAGTATTGTAAAAATACATAAGATTATAAAAATATAATATATAAAATAAAAATAAATTTATATAACTCTACATATTTTTATTTATGTGAAAATAAAATTTAATCTTATATATTATATTTTAAAAGATATATAAGATTATAAAAATATAATAAATTAAATAAAAATTTAAATTTTGAATTATTTTCGCATAAAACATGTATTAATATTATATTTTACATCAAATATTTAAATGAGTACTTGAGTGTAATGGTAAAAGAATATATTTTTTATTTTAAGGATTATGATTTTAATCCTACTTTAAACATTTTTTTAAGTTTTTATTTCTTAAGAAAATAAGAGAACGAATTTTTTAATTAAGTCTATCAATTAAAAAAAAGATATTTTTTTATCTAAGAAAAGAATAATAAAAAAGAATATTAAAAGTTTATCCGTGAACTAATTCACGTGAAGCACAAAGGCAATTGGAGTGAACTTTCGTATCACAAAGAAGTTTTATTCACAATGTCTTATTCTCGTTCACAATGGACTAATACTTAACCAATTGGAGTGAACTTTCATATCACAAGAAATCATTTTTCATAAGTCTGATACTTCATTTTCTGCCTTGATGAGCGTTGTTATTGGGTAACTAATGCTTCCACAGGTAAAATTATTTTTATTCACGTCCATAAACAATCATGAAAAAACACTAACAAACATAAGATTTAACGTTGTTTGGTACCTCTTAACTACGTCTACAGAATCGTCTCAACAATATTTTCACTATCACAATAATGATTAATAATGATTACAAGATTATAACTCATCTCAAATAATATATCAATTTACAAACTTGAATATTCCACTCAAGGATTACAAAAAATAATAGCACTCTCACACAAAAACATTTTTCTCTCAATAAAGTAACTTTAGTTTACAATCTCTTTTTTCACAAACTCTCTTTTCATGTGTTGTTTTCCCACTAAATCTATTTTATATTTATAGTGAAGATTGTTGTCACCAACTATAATAAATAAGTTCTCTTGAAAGTTGAAACAAAAATAACTTTTAATACATTCATTCAACTAAGGTTCATCTAATAAAATATAACCTTACACTTTGCATTTAAGCCACCTAAATCTTAATAATAAAAATTTAATTCCTAATATGTATTTATCTTATTTTTACCTTAAAACTCTACGCATTACATGAAAAAACTCTGGTAGATTCATTTTTTATTCTTTTGCGAATAACTTCTCAAAGGTTAAAAAAATATTCTTTCGTAAAGTTATTCACGTAAGTGTATTTGAAAATCAGTACATTTATGTAAATAATTTCACGAATGATCAATTAGTTTTGTTCTTTCGTAAAAGTAAACTTAGATTAGTGTATTTAAAAGTCAAATATACTTACGTCTATAACTTTTATACCAAAAACAATTTTTGTTCCTTCATAAAGTTTTTCACGTAAGTCCATTTCTTTTTTCAAATAATTTTGGTGAGTGTTTATTGGTTGCCTTTTTACTAGTTAATGCCTTTTGTTTTTGGAGCTGGTCCTTTTTTTATAATGGAAACGACATCTACATAATGTTTCATTAACGTGATATGGCCGTTTTTTGGGTATGTCATATATGTCCGGTTCTTGGTACATGGGGAGACTATTTTTGGTCCTTCCTATTCAATATCCAGGTGAATTCATTTCACATCCTTTCATTCTAATTAAATTTTTCCAAATAATTCTTATCTATCTTTTTTCCTTCATATTATGTAATATTTTTTTATTTTAAGTTAAAATTTTTGTTTTTCAATTTATTTTGTTGTTATAATTTATAGAATTGTAGTAGTATAAAATATCGAATAAAAAATATGACTCTATTTTTTATAAATAAAGAAAAAAGCTAAATGATTATTTAAAAAAAATATAAATGATTTTCAAAATAGAATAACTACAAGAGTAATATAAAAATTAATGTTTAGTATTATATTAAGTTTCTTAAAACATTATTTCTTATGCCTTAAAATTTCTCCATAGGACCCTAAAAGAAATCCCTCCAAAGGATACAAGATGGTAACCTAAACAAGTTCTTTCAGGGAGTCAACCTGCATTTAATTTTACCCCCTTAGTTTTATTCATTTAGGCATTCACTTTATGTTTTGTAAAAAAGTAAGCATAGGTCGTTCTTATATAAAAAAATTTCATGCTTAAGAAAATAATTTTTTTAAAAAAATGAAAAATGGGTGCAAATAGAAATAAAGATAGTAAACAGTGGGTGCGGTTAGCAAAGTTGGGTCCAGACAGTAAAACGGGGTGCGAACAGAAATTGTTTTTTGACCTTTCGGCTAAAAAGAAATTATCTAGACTTATTGACATATATGGCTTGTATTAGGGGCTTCTAATCCCACCTTTTAATAATACATTTCATTCACCAATATATATATATATATATATATATATATATATATATATATATATATATATATATATATATTCCCATTGGAAGTATTAGCGAATAGTCACTAAATTTTTTTATTTCCTTCAGAGACTTATATTTATATATTTATAGCAATCTATATTTGGGTTTATTAATTTTGTATTCTTTATATTTTAATTTCTTCATTTTTTTTACATTTTAATTTTTCTATAATTATATTAAATTTAATTATTCATATATAATATTTATAATTTTTAATTATTAAAGTAAATCCTTTATTTCAAATTTTGTATAATAATTAATAAGAATATGAAAAAGTGTAACATGACATTAATTTATATAAATTGATAAAGAAAAAAAATATAAATATTGAAATTAAAAAAAATATGTCTTTCCTCTTTCCTTTATCATTCCAATTGTGTTATTTTATTTTATTTTTACTTAAGGACTGTGCAATGACAGTGAATTGAAATGGCCAAGAAAGAAATTTTTTAGGCTAAATGTTAAATCAAATTAAATATGTGGCTTTGTGGCTTTTAGGTGGTAGTTTGTTGGTAAGGGAATATTGCCCCGTCATAAGTCATTCAATTGCCTTATTTGTGGCTTTAACGTACAATGGTAAGAAAATATATAAATTAATGGCCTTTTTTGCTCGTGCCTCCAAATTAAGGTTCACCATAATCACTTGTTGTTCATATTCCTTAAACCAATCTATCTTGTGTATTTCTTGACAAAGGTATGAGACATTCACATTAGTGAATGATGTTGAGACTGTTCGATGCACACTGTCACCTACAAGACAAAGAATCTTAACAAAGCATTCCAACTCATGAAAGCCACAAAAGACACCGACATCAGATACTTCACTGTTAACGGAGTTTTCGATCAAGACAGGAATTCTGTGAAGCAATTGGCCAAAACATACCCTTGTGCTATTCCTTGCTTCGGTCTCCATCCTCGGTAATTGTTTTTGTTTCTGGGTTTTCTCAATTGAACTTCTATTGAAATGTTTTGGGCATTAATAAATCTTCTATTTTTGTTAATTTCTTGGGCTGGTTTTAATAAATCTTAAGATGTGAATCAGTTGAAGGAGATTAGTTTTTTAGGTTCTTGCAATTTAAGGAGGCCATAAGTCACAAATTATTAATTCTTAAAAGAACACTTTATTCATACAATTTCTGAAAGATTTTAACGGTTAGAAAGCATAATAATAATAAAATGAACACCACCACATCACTTAACATCAAAAGTAGACCAAAATGACTAAACCATTGGAAGGAAAAAGTTTGCGGACGTTGATCAATCGTCGAAATTTTTTGGATCAAAATCATAAATGCTGAAAAGTTTAGGGACGAAAAACATAATTTACTCATAAATTATTCTTGTTTTTCGTAAGAACCATTTCTAACTCTTGCAAAACTACCATATTTGCAGATATTGCCTTGCCTCCCCCATACCTTAAGCTTTAGTTACCTGCCAGCACCTCAAAACACCTTAACCACCAAAGCTCAACTTGATGGTATGTACAATAAACAAAAATTACATCAAAGCCACAACCATCAAACTATCATCATCAAGATCACTACATATCAACACTCTACTTTAGGGACCCCAAAAATTTATCTTTCCATACCCATTCAACCCAAAAACACAAGTGTACAAAGAACACATGTAGTAACCATAAATGTTTGTTGAGATGAAATCCATCAAAAAGTTTGATTTTCAAAGATGACAAACATTCAAGAAACAAATCCTAAGTTATTTGAACTTAGCTACTGATGATTGCTTTGAGTGTGCTTTAAAAGATATGATTAAAATTAGTAGCATGGAGAAGGTGTGAAGCATTAACTTACAATATGTGTTTTCCAGATGTAGATTATGCATATTCAAAAACAAAATCACCAAAATAAGAGTTGTTTAGAAGCAAGAAAGAATTAGGTAAGGGATAGATATTGGAGTTGTATATGACAAGATATCAGAAGTTGTATATGACCAGAAGCATAATACTGGAGGTAGAATTTGGTAAGGGATATATACCAGAAACTACATGTGACTAAGAGATCCCTAGAGAATGCATTGTAGAAGAGACTAGTGAAAATAGGCATGTGTACACTAGTCAAAAACATACATCAGAGCTTAAAAGTTAGAAGACATGCACTAGTGTATTGAAGCATTTATTTAGAAGCTGAGAGTTCTCTAGAAGACTTGAAGAAATTCAAAAGTAGGGAACTTAATGAAGACAACAATAGTCTTGACCAAGAACAAGCAACTAGGAGACTGAAGATTGAAGCATAATGAATTATAGTAATTAAAGCATCTCCAAAAGACATGTTGATGATCAATCTTTTGTACACCTCCCATAACTAATCTTAAGAAGTCATAAGGATCAACTAAGAGTACACAACCAAGCACACAATAATTAGATTTCAAATTTGAAATGTTCAAGTTGTCAATAATGGTGGAAAAAAGAGCAAAGGAGAATGAAGCAACTCAAGATGAGTTCGAAGTTGTAGAAGACTTGGAGGAAAAAATTTAATCTTAACTTCCTACTATATTAACTTAGACAACTCATACAACATTTGAATTTTCAAATTGTACCTCCAACAACTATGACAGCTAGCTCTAAGCTCTATATAAGGATGCAAGTTTGAGGGAGAAAATTGCAAGAAAAAGCACCAAATTGAGAAGGTAAGGTCATAAAATAGTCAATCCAGAATCCTCCTTAGCCAAAACACTTTAGGTTAGAGCCAAATCCAAAAGAGTGTTCATAAACACATTCATAGAAGGATCCTTAGTTGAAGGTATTGTAAAAAAGTGTAGTGTTCAGCCCTTTAGGATAAAAGGGAAGAACTCATAAGAGTAATCATGGGATTACTACTTCTAGAGTTGTGTGTGAACATAGTGAAATGAATAAAAATAACACAAGAATGAGGGGTTGAGTTGTGTTCTAAAAAACTTAAGCTCATTTTCGAATAAAACAAGTTATTATGAAAATAGTTTAGAAAAAGTTTTTTTAGAATGAATAACTATTCGGAGCTCAAAATAAAAACTTGACAAATTCTGGAAAAGATATATGCTCTGGACCAAACTTTATCACTTTTTTTCAGTTAAACAGTTTTGTTGAAAACTTTGTATTTATATTTCTTAACACTGTTTTACACAAGTTTGTTTCCTAAAAACAAGTTATAAAGATAGTGTGCACCAAAACTATAAAAAGGAAAAAGAGAAGAAGATTGAATACAAGATATTTTTATACAAGTTTACCCCAACATTGGGTTACGTCTAGTCATCACCCTCCAGGTGAGATTTCCACTAATAAAAACCAATAACCTGCTGGGAGCAACAACAAGATTATGTTTGACGGACCAATTGATGTCCCAATGTGAAATTGTTGTGAAAGTGATGTTGTGAAAGTGATGTGTTCTTATATTAAGTGTGAACCCTAGAAAATGAGGGTTTTTTTCTAATAATTATTTGTTTTCCTCTTTTGTGTTGATAAGAAAAAAATTGTTTTAAGAGATTGCATAATTTCTAATTGACTGAATTTGTTTGCATAATATATCAGTCGAGTGCTACAACCATTATCGACTTCACGCTTATCCTTGGTGAATTCGTAAGTCATGTGTTTTGTGGTTTATTCAATTAAGAATTACATGTCCTATTATTGTTAGCCTTAACTTGAATTGTCCCTATTTTACTTTGTTGATAGGAACCCTTACATAATTTGATTTGTTGATTTGCATGTGCATGTTTACGAATTGCAAATAAAAAGGTGACATTCCAATTTTTGTGGTCCTGGTTCTTTCCTTTTGCTTATATATATATAAAAAAATGTTTTAAATAATAAAATAAATAAAAAAGAGAGTAAATTTAATAAAGTTATAGAAATTATTGCTTAATAATAATTACTTTTGCTACACTTTAATTTAATTGTTGTAGAAGTTCTTTTTAATTGAAAATAATATAGCTCGATTTAATGTATATATGTTTTGTGTCATGTAAATATTATTACTGTGGGATATGTATATGATTCATAAGGCGTGATAAATTTAGTATGCGATGAATTGTGAGATACATGTGTATTGAAATGTTGTATGTATTGAGTTGTGAGCTATGAATTGTGCAATCACACAACTGTTAGACCCTTAAAGGACGACGAGTTAATGCACGAAAAGTTTGTGATGGGCTCCATTGTGGGAACCAAACAAGTTTAATCGCTTGAGGCGCAATGAGTTAAAATGATTTTTGAAAATAATTGAGATTTTGAAAACAATTGAGTAGTTGTGTATATTGTATAGTTTATAAGTAGAGTTTGTGTTAAAATATTTTCTGGATTGGATCTGAATCAGGATGGAGAGGCTCTGATGGACTTCTCGAAGTCTAGGCCTTGGGGGTAAATACACTCAGTTTGAGTGCTCCTTTAAGCCTGTGCCGATCCCACATGGTCGGAGCATTCACGCAAAACAAAGTGACCCTGATTGGTCTTCCTATGATTTCACTTAGTGAGAGTGACCTGACTTACCGATTTGAGGCATGTCTTGTCATGTACTCCTAGGCGCCCAACAAGATCTTTCACTGAAAATGGTACCACATTACATGTAGGCTTAAGTCTAGTGTATATGTTGCATAACACTTGTGTGTGACTTTCATTGAGTTAACGATTGAGGTTTTGGTGTTATTTTCTAGAGTGTCTGAACTCGAATAAGTGTGAATAATGTGTGTGTGATTTTGTGTAGTGAGGTTGTTTATGTAAATTCAACTTTAAGTATTATATGTTTCACATGCTTTAGTGTTTATGTCTTGTCATGTACTCCTAGGCGCCCAACAAGATTTTTCACTGAAAATGGTACCACATTACATGTAGGCTTAAGTCTAGTGTATATGTTGCATAACACTTGTGTGTGACTTTCATTGAGTTAACGATTGAGGTTTTGGTGTTATTTTCTAGAGTGTGTGAACTCGAATAAGTGTGAATAATGTGTGTGTGATTTTGTGTAGTGAGGTTGTTTATGTAAATTCAACTTTAAGTATTATATGTTTCACATGCTCTAGCGTTTTATTATACATGAATATGATAACTCATTCCCAGTGTGGTTTGTGTTTGGGCTGAATGCCATTTTGCTTCAGGTGAGCCAGCATATGATGAGTTCCATGCTAGAGATAGAGAGCCTTAGCCTAAGCCAGAAAAATGCTCTGATAAATATGGACTAAATAGGCAATTTAGTCCCTGACTTTGTACCCATTTTGCATATTAGTCCCTAACTTAATGTTAAATTCAAAATAGTCCCTATCTTTGCATAAGTTTTACAAAATAGTCCTTCCATTAAATTTTAAAGTAACACTATTAGTGAGGTCAATTTTAGTGCCACGTAGAAAATCCAACGTGGCACTAAAGGATGACGTGGCATGGCACGTGGACGTGCCTCTTAAAAGATGCCACGTCATTTGATGATAATAAAACGAGTAAATAGGCAATTTAGTCCCTGACATTGTACCCATTTTGCATATTAGTACCTATCTTTGCATAAGTGTTGCAAAATAGTCCTTAATGTTAAATTTTAAAGTAACACTGTTAGTGAGGTCAATTTTAGTGCCACGTCATTTGATGATGATAGAATGAGTGGCTTCTTCAAATCTGATGGTTCTAAACCAATTGAGGCACATATAAGAAAAAGAACCCACACACACTTGCACAAATAAAAAGAACCAAAAATCCACAGCAACAACCTTATCTCTATCGCCGTCAACACCAATGGGCGAGGTCTACATAACCATTATGTTTTCCTTTTTTTTTTCTTCAATTACCATCAATGTATCATTCCGGGTTCTGATTTTCTTTTTTCTTTTGTGTTCTGAATAGGAAGAGAAAAAACCAGAGGAAAACAAAGTGGAGGAGAAAAAAGCAAAGGAAGAAGAAAATAAGAAAAAGAGGAAAAACTAGAGCAATCAAAAGATGACAAGGAATCCAAGGAGGAATCTGCGCCGCCAGAATTCGTGCAAGGCATAACCTTCGCCCATTGGTGTTGACGGCTGCAGAGATAAGGTTGTTGCTGTGGATTTTTGGTTCTTTTTATTTGTGCAAGTGTGTGTGGGTTCTTTTTCTTATATGTGTCTCAATTGGTTCAGAACCATCAGATTTGAAGAAGTCACTCATTCTATCATCATCAAATGACATGACACTAAAATTGACCTCACTAATAGTGTTACTTTAAAATTTAACTTAAGGACTATTTTGCAACACTTATGCAAAGATAAGGACTATTTTGCAACATTTATGCAAAGATAGGGACTAATATGAAAAATGGGTACAATGTCAGGGACTAAATTGCCTATTTACTCGTTTTGTTATTATCAAATGACGTGGCATCTTTTAAGAGGCACGCCCACGTGCCATGCCACGTCATCCTTTAGTACCACATTGGATAGTCCATGTGACACTAAAATTGACCTCACTAATAGTGTTACTTTAAAATTTAACGGAAAGACTATTTTGTAAAACTTATACAAAGATAGGGACTATTTTGAATTTAACATTAAGTTAGGGACTAATATACAAAAGGGGTACAAAGTCAGAGACTAAATTGCCTATTTAGTCGATAAATGTGACATCGAGGCATGTTATTTTATTTCATGTTATAATTCCATGAATAATATAGTTGTTTTATATTTTCCACTTTTAGTTTGACTTCTTCTCATTCAGAATGGATGGTCTTGTTTTGAGCCAAGCTGATTTTATCATCTATTTGGACAAGTTCTATTATGATTTTACTAAGTAAATGTGAATCTTTTACCCTTTGAAATATCTTTATTTACATGTGTTTTAAAACTTTTAATTAATTTCACATTTCTATTCTTTTTATTATTAGTACATATATGTGTGGGGTAGAGGGTGTCAGAGTTTGTACAATTTATTAACAAAAACAATAATTGTGTACAATGTGACACCCTTTTACCACTTAGCTAATAATTAAATAAAAAAATGTTGCAAAATAAAGTAGTGAATTTAAAATTTTCATATTCTTATGGTAAATATCATCACATAAGTAACTCCAATAATTCAAACTCAAATAAATACTCCAATTATCAATAAAACATATATTGACTCACATTTAGCCTTACTAGTCCTTAAAACATAATCAATCCTTAAGAAATAAATTCATTAATTTAGTTTCAAAAACAGAAACATGAAACAATAAAACTAATCCCCGATATCACAACTCATCAGAGCTTTACAGTCCCAAAATAAAGCTAAGAACAAAAGACAATAAACAGAGGCTTAAGCCTCCCCTTTAGCATCATTATGATGACCTTGTAGAGTTTCACCTAGAAGGGTGACATTTAGCCCAAACACAAACAAGACAAACAAATGGGGAGTGAGATACATCTCACAATACATTTAAAGCTAAGACATAAAAAGATAAGATACATTATAAATAATTGTATCATCACAGAAACACACAACATCCACTTCAAATGTCCCATACACATAGACACACATGTAAAATGATTTACATTTAACTCATGGAGTCATATGCATGTGGTGCCATTTTGAAAATACTTTATGCATGTAGCCTAGGAGTCCATGTAGTCGACAGATTGCCACACAATGAGCAATTTGACACTATCAGTCTCACCGAGATGACACCGTCGATAGCGTGTTAGGGTGTATAGTACCCCATCTTCACGAAAATGCCAAAACTTTCACACTCAAATGTCCCATCAATAAAAAATTTATATACATATATAGGACTTATATGTATTACTCATATATAATTATACATAATTAATTAGAATCCTTAATTAGTAAAAAAAGGGATGACATTAAGACCATCTAAACAACAAATTCATCACTTCAAAATAGAAAGTGCTTTTGGGGTATTCACAATCTGTCCAAGAATTTAAACACACAATACACATAAACCTAGGATCATAAAGCCCGTTTATAGGTCATTGCCACTCATACAAGGGAAGAGAAGAGAATTAAAAAGAAGAAGATAGAACCCACACCCCCTTACCCCGATTATGCGTTCCTCCAAGTAAGGTGGTAGAAATGACGATCCTCTAAGTTTTCTCTCCCTCATCCATTCACGATTTTGATGGAACAATCCTCAAAAAAAGCAAAAAAAGAGATAATGTAAGATACATACTAGGTTTTTAGAGAACCTATCAGCTTTTAGAGTTGAATTGGGCTTCCCAAGACTAAAGACCCAAAAACATGTAACCCAATATAATTTTACTATTATTATTTTTAAAAAAATAACATAAAATATTTAATAAAACTAATATATTTTTATAAATATTTTTTTTTAAAAAAGGGATGTTACATAAAAAAAATTCTAAAGAAAAGCTAAGATAATTGCTAAAAAAAATAAGGTGTGAAAAACAATTATCAAAGACTGCTTGATGGATTTTCACAAGTGTCACCAACTTGGTGGACTTCCTCAACTATTAGCTACCTGATGGACTTCCAACTAGCTACTTGTTGGATTTCCTCTACAAACTACTACCTACTAGATTTCACAACACAAGGTTTCTATGATTGACTGCTCAAAATACTTATTTTCCGTATACAAAGAGATATCCACTCAGGTAATTACAAATCACACTTCTTTCTATTACTAAGTATAGCATGTATGAGATTTCAAGAAGTGGGTCACTCTTAAACAGAGGGGCTTGAAGAAAATATGCAGAATCCTCACACAAAGGTAGCAACTCAAGTTTTCTCTCTCTATATTGCTTCAATAGCTCCCTTCAAGTTCTTTTAAACACCCTATGGAAGTAGTCGTTGAAGTGGGGCTCTTCGCTCAACACCTTCTCGAAGAAGTTTGAAATGTGGTAGTTGTACTTGACTTGACAAAATTTTGAATTCATTTTGAAGTTCCTATTCTAAGGAAAAATTCTAAGCTTATGAAGGTACATCATAAATGCATTATGATGTTGTTGAGGAAATACCTATTTTGATGTAGGTTCCTTCTAATGAAGACTTCTTGATACTTTTTGTAGGTCGCTCAACTTCATTATACATAATACCTCTCTTCACAACACAAATCATTCTAAAGTAGCATACTTCAGCATAGACATAATGTGCATGTTATTGTTGTTGTTGTTGTTGTTGTTGTGTTAGTGTTTTTTCTTTGGTTTAGATTTTACAAAGTCTATTTGATCTTCATTACGATGCTCCAGATCATAGCTTCTCAATTACATGTCTTAAATGTCAACTTTTTGTATCTTATCAACATTAATCTTCTGATGAGTCCTTAGTATATGTGGTTGCAAATGGAAGATGTGATGTTGTCAAATTTTCTAAAGCTTCTCACTTAATGCACAATTGAGACATCCCTTATGAGCTTATTCTAAACTCATTAGAATGTTTGCTTTGATCTTGTTTTGAACTCATTGTAACACTTCCTTTGATATGCTCTTTATATATGTTTCACTAAAACACTTAGCATATATGTTAGTCATCATAACATCCTTCATCATCCTTACAATTTTCATTGCTAATGGTTTGTCATAATTAAAACCCTGGGATGTGGATTCAACATATAGTAAGGTGTTATGTTGGTCCAATGATAGTTTTTATTGAGGGTGTGAAGCCTAAAGATGTTTTTCTCTTTTTAATGAATACTTGGATAGAGCTTGCAAAGACTTAGAGAATATTTAAGGTTTTTTGTTTGCATAGGCAAGGAAAGAATACTGAGCATGACCTATAGAGGTTTAGAATATTGCTAGAGGTGTAGTCTGTAGAGGCAAACAAAGAATATTGAGTGAAACCTATAGAGGATTAGAATACTATATGTAGGAGTATGTGGAGACTTCAGAAGAAAGAATACCATATAGAGTTGTGTGCTTGGCCTTAGTGGAGAAAGCCTACTAGTCCAGGTATATGATATAACCTAGGTTGAGTGAGCCAATAGAATTCCTTATTATGCCATATCCTTCTTTACTATTTCTTATTTACCTCAAGCTATTTGAATATATGCCTTTAGTTTTAAGAAACCTTATTTCTTTACTATTTAAAGGTTTTTACAAAATAATTTTATAATTTAGAAGCAACATCTATTTCGCATAAAAAAAAGAGAAAACCAAAATCTATTTTTAAAGGTAGCCTCTAAAGCAATATTTTAAAGTTTTTAACTTGAAAGTTATACATTAGACTATCATTTTATTCAAGTATGATGAGGACAAGGCAAGGAATAAGGGCAAGAAACCTTTAGAAGGACTTGGAAGACCTATGACAAGGGCTAGAACAAAGAAGGCCAAGGAAGCTCTTCAACAAGTTTTAACCATGCTATTTGAATTTAGGCCCAAGTTACAAGTGGAGAAGCTTCGGATTGTTAATTGCACCATGTTCCAAGAAGAGTAGAGGGTGTCACCTTTGTTAAGTGGTTTTATTAGCATTTTGTTAATTGAAATAAAGGGCCAAACTTGTGTTAAAGTGGCTATCAATTCTCTTGGGATTTGCACCACCTATGGGCTTGTTTTAATTTAAAGAAATTAAGGTTTAATAAGGTGAAAACTCTAGGATTATGACTGTCTCTTGGCTGACCATGGTGTTGGACCTTGTGGCCTCAATAATCTTAATAGGGATAGGCTTAGAATGCAGAAGAAGCAACAACAATCAATTTAATAATGTTCTTTAAACATGAAAGGCAAAATTGATTGCAATAACATAAATGAGATAAGGGAAGAGAGAATGCAAACACAATTTTATACTGGTTCGGCCACAACCCGTGCCTACGTCCAGTACTCAAGCAACCCACTTGAGATTTCCACTATCTTTGTAAAATCCATTACAAAGTCTGAACCACACAGGGACAACCCATCCCTTGTGTTTAGGAATCCTTTACAACAAGAGACTCACAGTCTCTTAACCAATCTCATTGAATAAGAAGAATGGAAGAAGAATTCTCTCTTCAAGAGAAGAATATTACAATGAAGATCATGTAAGAATCCTTATAGATTTTGCAAGTATTTGATCAAGGATTTCTTTTGAGAGAGCATTTGACAATGAAGTTCTTTTGGAATCTCTCTCATTGTCTTTTGAGAGGATAAGACATTTTTGCCAAGCAAAACTCTCTTAATTTCGTCCCAAGTCACACATATATATAGGCCTTTGATGGCCATTCAAAATCCAAATGATAAGATGTGACTGTTGGCAATATTCCTTGAAAATCCTCTCTGGTAATCGATTACAGAATTAGTGTAATCAATTACACAGCTATTTTTCTTGAACAGTTGTGACCCTTCATTTAAAATTTGAATTCCCAACGTTCAGAGTCTCTGGTAATCGATTACATATGATGTGTAATAGATTACACACTTTCAAACCATTGGTAATCAATTACATGTATTGGTAATCGATTACATGTGCCTTGAATGACTTGAAACCTTTCATTGTGAGGCAAGGCTTGATCTTGAAGAAATCTTGAATCAAGGCTTTGTTTGTTGAAACAATCTTGTATTAATCTTGAAGCAAAATGAGCCTTGTTTGATTCTTCTTTTGACATCATCAAAATCATGTATACATACATTCACATTCTCCCCCTTTTTGATGATGACAAACATGTGATTTCTTCTCAACACCATCAAAGCTTACATGATTTACATTCTCCCCCTTTCTCAAGAAAATTCTTAATTCTTCTTGACATCATCAAAATCTTCATGATTTACATTCTCCCCCTTTTTGATGATGACAACCACCTGTAGGTTAGGAGCAACAACAAAGAAAAAATATCTATTTGCATATAGTTTACTCCCCCTTGGTTTTGCAATGATTGCTTATATGAGACAGTTGAAGATTTCATATTTTTCATATGTAAACAAATTGTCTCATAAATAATAGATAATTTTTCTTACTATTTCATCTTTTATCTTTCTCTCCCCCTTTGTCAACATCAAAAACAAATCATGAATAGAGAGGAGAAAGATGTTACCACTTGTTGCAATGTATGATAATCAAGTGATACCAAAAGACATTAAAACAATCATTCAATATTAATCAAGCAAAAACAAGTACAATGACACATCAATCAAACACAATCAAATACAATCAATCATCAAATATTTCAAATCAAATTAATTAAATTAACAATCAACTAACTATACACAATAATTTCTATTAAAAAATTTCAAATTTCAAATTTCAAATTTTAAATTTTAAATTTTAAATTTCAAATTCCAACTTCCACTTCAAATTTTAGTAACTTCCCCTTCCAACTTCCAACCTCCATTTTCAACTTTCAACTTCCAATAACTTTCATTTCCAACTTCCAACTTCCAGTAACTTCCAACTTCCATTATTAACTTTTAACTTCCAATAACTTCTACTTCCAACTTCCAACTTCCAAATTTTAATTTCAAATTTCAAATTTTAATTTTCAATTTTCAAATTTAACTTTTCAAATTTCAAATTTCAATTTCAAAATTTCCTTTTCTAAATTTGAAATAGTTTTCTTAAAACATGAAATTAATTTGAAAAGTTTAATAGATTCTTTAAAAACAATCAAAAACTCAATCAGGAACAAACATCAAAGACAATACAATCAAACACACAATCAAAAATACAATCAATCAATCATCAAACACAGTCAATCAAATTCAATCACAATCATCAAGAACAGTTTAAACTCAAGTAGAAAACAAGCATCAAAAGTAATCAATCAAAGACAAGTGACCCGTTGGTATCATTTGATATTACTTGTTGGGGTTGTTGATCAAGTGACCTTTGTTTGTTGTCTCCATAAATCGCATATTCACTTTTCTTGGGGAGAAATGTGGCCTTCATTTATTGTCTCCATAAATCACATATTCATTTATCTTGGAGAGAAATATGAATAAACTTTGATGCATGCCATGTGTTTGGAGAAATTTCTATCAATGTATCGACTTTGATCTTCTCCATTTTCATAGTCTTTCATCATGATACCCAGACTTATTATTTTCTTCTCTGAACCACTTGAATAATTTATGACATTATCTTTGCAAGTGATATATCCTTTCTTTTCTTTCATCTCTTTGAAATTCATCTTGTCGGATTTTTCCATTCTTCTTTTAAACACAGGACAATTGAATCTCATGTGCCCAAGTTCATCGCACTCAACATTTTGGGGCTAAAGAGGAACCTTCTTCTTTCTTCTTTCATCATCATCTTCTTTCTTCTCTAGTTTCTTTTTTATATAGTTGCATTTCTCTCTACCATTGTAGGAATAAAGGAATCAAATTCAATGGCTTCCCATATCTTTAGATCTATGGCTTCTATAAAGATCTGCATTCGGGTTTTCCAATAATGATAACCCTCACCATTGAACATAAGAGCCTATTGATAGAATTTCCCTCAGGAAATGGAAATTTGGATGAGGCCATATCTATTCTTGAAGTTTTTAAACTTTATACAAGAATCCCGCTCTGATACCACTTGTTGGACCTTGTGGCCTCAATAATCTTAATAGGGATAGGCTTAGAATGCAGAAGAAGCAACAACAATCAATTTAATAATGTTCTTTAAACATGAAAGGAAAAATTGATTGCAATAACATAAATGAGATAAGAGAAGAGAGAATATAAACACAGTTTTATACTGGTTCGGCCACAACCCGTGCCTACGTCCAGTACTCAAGCAACCCACTTGAGATTTCCACTATCTTTGTAAAATCCATTACAAAGTCTGAACCACACAGGGACAACCCATCCCTTGTGTTCAGGAATCCTTTACAACAAGAGACTCACAGTCTCTTAACCAATCTCATTGAATAAGAAGAATGGAAGAAGAATTCTCTCTTCAAGAGAAGAATATTACAATGAAGATCATGTAAGAATCCTTATAGATTTTGCAAGTGTTTGATCAAGGATTTCTTTTGAGAGAGCATTTGACAATGAAGTTCTTTTGGAATCTCTCTCATTGTCTTTTGAGAGGATAAGACATTTTTGCCAAGCAAAACTCTCTTAATTTCGTCCCAAGTCACACATATATATAGGCCTTTGATGGCCATTCAAAATCCAAATGATAAGATGTGACTGTTGGCAATATTCCTTGAAAATCCTCTCTGGTAATCGATTACAGAATTAATGTAATCAATTACACAACTATTTTTCTTGAACAGTTGTGACCCTTCATTTAAAATTTGAATTCTCAACGTTCAGAGTCTCTGGTAATCGATTACATATGATGTGTAATCGATTACACACTTTCAAACCATTGGTAATCGATTACATGTGCCTTGAATGACTTGAAACCTTTCATTGTGAGGCAAGGCTTGATCTAGAAGAAATCTTGAATCAAGGCTTTGTTTGTTGAAACAATCTTGTATTAATCTTGAAGCAAAATGAGCCTTGTTTGATTCTTCTTTTGACATCATCAAAATCATGTATACATACATTCAAATTGAGTTGCACAATTTTCCATATGTTTATGTGTCTTAATTCTAGTTTTAATTAGGTATAATGAAACCATCAATTGTTGTTATCAATTCTAGTTTTAATTAGGTTTAATGACACCATCAATTGTTGTTATTGGTGATCATTTTACTAGTGTAACCAACTTGATGTCATTCCTATTTATAGGCAGCACATTTTCTAATAAAAAAATAGACATTGAATTTGAGTTTTTAATCACCTTCTAAAGTGTGAGAGTGAATCTCCTTAGTTACTTGAGTGATTCAAGAAATTGGTTTATCAGGAACACCACCTTGTGTGTGACACCAATTCCGAAGGAGTGATTCTTCCAACCCCTTTCTTCATCTTTCTAAACCTTCATTCTTTAATCTTACTTGAACACCATTGTTATCATTTTCATTTTCCATCCAAACACATTCAAACTTTGAATGAAATACCTTACATTCAACCCTCCATAAACTCATCACTTTCTCTCTCATTCAATTAATTTCATAAAAAAAAGAAAGAAAAAACCTTTAAAGATCCATCTTCAACCCTTGTGCAAATGGGTTTACATCATTTTGGTTATCAGAGCTTCGGCTCAAGGGTTTTTCAAGAGTGCTTGGGTTGAAATTTCTTGGTAACATCCTTCTAATTTCTTCCTTGCCATTTTATATTGCCTTGTTCATGCTATTTTTTTTTATTGAGGCTGAACCATTGCAAAAATAAGGCCTTTAATTTCTTATTATAAAAAACATAAACTTATTTTTAAAAAAATATTTGGGCTGAATGGTTCATGCTATAATAGCTTTCAAAAATTCTTGAAGGTAATATAATTGGTTGTTAGAAGGTTTGAATTACCAAATTATGAAGTTTAATTCCTTCAAAAAAATTCCCATTGTGTAGTTGCTGGAATTTTTCGTCCTTGTTCTAAGCTTTTGTTAGCCTAACCCTAAGCCTTTTCCTTGTCACAAATTGGTGGTTGAACTTGGTGTAAACTTTATCTTGAATTGCTTTAGAACTCAAGGAGAATTTTATAGTGGAAAAAGGCAAGGGTGTACAAATTTTTTTAAAAAACCATATTTGAGAGATACACTTGAGTGTGGTGAGGTTCTATTTTCTTTATAACTATTATTATTTTTATTTTGAATATGTCAGGTAGTGGTGAACATCAATTGGATAGGGTACAAAGATTCTTGTTGGATGCTCTCAATGCTCAAATGCAAAAACTATTGAGGGAGAACAACGAGGAGTTGTATGAAAGAATTGAGAGATTAGAGAATCGTGAACGTCATGAGGAAGAAAGGAGAGGAGAAAATGGTGGTGGTCCAAGGCCAAACCGAATTGAAGGAGTTAAGTTCAACATTCCTCCCTTTAAAGGCAAAAGTGATCTAGAGGCATATTTGGAGTGGGAGCTCAAGATAGAGCATATCTTCTCATGTAACACCTATGAGGAGGCCCAAAAATTGAAGCTAGCAGTTGCAGAATTCTCAGATTATGCTCTTGTGTGGTGGAACAAATTGCAAAGGGAGAGAGCTAGAAATGAGGAGCCTTTGGTGGAAACTTGGGTTGAGATGAAACGGATCATGAGGAAGCGGTATGTGCCGGCAAGCTATACTAGGGACTTAAAATTCAAACTTCAAAAGTTGTCCCAAGGTAGCAAAGGCATTGAGGAATACTATAAAGAAATGGAGGTGCTCATGATTTAAGCCAAGATAGAAGAGGATGAAGAGGTAACTATGGCTAGATTTCTTAATGGTTTAAATAGTGATGTTCGTGATATTGTTGAGCTGCAGGAATTTGTTGAAATGGAGTATTTGCTTCAAAAAACAATTCGAGTAGAGCAACAATTGAAAAGAAAAGGTGTGGCCAAAAGGAGTTCCACTAATTATGGTTCTTCTAGTTAGAAGGACAAGGGTAAAGGGGTTGCCACCTCTAATGCAACACCTATACCATCAAAAAATCCTCCAAAATTCCAAGAACAATCCTAAAAAAAAAGTCAGGATGTGAAGTGCTTTCGGTGCCAAGGCTTGGGACATTATGCATATGAGTGCCCTAACAAGAAAGCCATGATTCTTAGAGATAGAGAGTACACTAGTGAGTTCGAAGTTGAAAAGGGAGAAGAGAGTGAGGATGATGAGGAGGAAGTGGAGAAAACACCGGAGGGAGAATTGTTGATGATTAGGCGGTTACTTGGCCATCAATTGAAGTCTATGGAGGAAAGTCAAAGAGAAAACATTTTCCACACTAGATGTTTGATCAATGGCAAAGTTTGCATGATGATCACTGATGGAGGGAGTTGTACCAATGTGGCAAGTGCAAGACTTGTGTCTAAATTGAATTTAGTCACAAAACCACATCCTAGGCCGTATAAGCTTCAATGGCTTAGTGAGGATGGACAGGTGCAAGTAAGGAAGCAAGTGGAGTTGGATATTTCCATTGGAAAGTACAATGATAAGGTGCTTTGTGATGTTGTCCTATGGAGGCCAGCCACTTACTCTTGGGGAGACCATGGCAATTTGATAAGAGGGCTAATCATGATGGTTTCACCAACAAGATCTCTTTCACTTATCAAGGCAAAAAGATAGTGCTCAAACCATTGAGTCCACAAGAAGTGTGTGAGGATCAAAGAAAAATGAGAGAGAAAATTCTTCAAGAAAAGAGAGAAAAAGAAAAAGAGAGCCAAAAACTTGAGAGTTCAAAAGGTGAGGACAAAAAGAGGGAAACACAAGAGAGGAAAAAGATGAGTGAAACACTTGAAGTGAGGGAGAATTTTCTAGCTACAAAAGGAGAGGTCAAAGGGTTGTTTCATTCAAAACAGCCCCTATACTTGTTGATTTGCAAAAATTATGTTTTGACCACTAACACTTTTGACAACTTTGAATTGCCTTCTGATGAGGACATGACCAAGAGCAAGGGCAAGGATCCACTTGAAGGACTTGGAGGACCTATGACAAGGGCTAGAGCAAGGAAAGCCAAGGAAGCTCTTCAACAAGTGTTGTCCATACTATTTGAATACAAGCCCAAGTTTCAAGGAGAAAAGTCCAAGGTTGTGAGTTGTGTCATGGCCCAAATGGAGGAGGACTAAATGGCACCACTTTGTCTCAATTTTAGAGGGTTTAGTTTGTCTAAATAATGGCCCAATCCTTGTAAAGTTGGCTGACCAAAAATATGTTTTGGGTTAATCAGCTAAAAGGGCTTTAGTTAGGTTTAGTTCAAGTTGTAATAAGGGCCCAATTGGCAACCTAGGCATCAGCCTTTTGGGAGACCAAATGGTGGCTGACTTGTTGGCTGTTGGGGGTGACTTTTGGTTGCCACAATTTCAATTACACTCAGCCATTAAGTTCTTTTAATTCCCTAGGTTAATGGCATTAAGTTATTTTAATTCTAGGTTAGTGGGTCATTACTAAAATCTGATGTAAAGCTTCTATATAAGCTAAACCATTTTATCAATAAACACAAGTTGAGTTTTATTCAGAAAATTAGAGTTTACCTCTTTTATCTTAGTGAGAGTGATTCTCCTAAATTCTTGAGTGATTCAAGAACACCCTGGCTGTATCAAAGGACTTTCACAACCTTTGTGTGTTGCCCTCGCCGGAAAGAGTGATTTTTTCCTTCCTTTCATCTTCAACCTTGTTCTTTCAAACCACAATTCCAGAAAATCCACTTCTGCCCAGAATTATCTTGTGGCCATAACTCCCATTTTACACACTCAAATTAAGTGATTCTTGAGCCTAAATTGAATTTCAAAATGAGACCTTTCACCTAGTTTTAGAATCACCTCATTTGGAGCCATGTAGCTTGAGTTATTGTCATTTCTATATTTCTGTCCAACCACCACTTAACCTACATTTTACCATCCCATTAATCCATTTTATGCCAAGAACCACCTTATTAAGACCCATGAAATTAACCACCTTATTTTCCATCCTTTCCTTAATCAATTTCCACATTTTCCATCAAGGTTTAATCCTAGACGATCCTAAGTCAGCCCTTGTGCCATGAGGGTTCATATCATTTGGTAATCAGAGCTCCAGTTCTAGGATCAACACTTCCTTTGCTGGAAACATTGGGTAATATCCTTCTTTATTCTCTTTGCCATTTATATTTCCTTCTTATTCATATTTTCTTTTTAGGCTGAACCATTGCAAAAGTTAAGCCTTTTGATCTCTTTGTTAAAAAAAAAAAAAGCAGAATTTCGTATAAGCAAAATTAAAAAAAAAAAAAATTGGGCTGAATGGTTCATGCTTGAAGAAATTTAAAAAAAAATCTCTTTAAGGTAATATATTGGTTGCATGAAGGATTGTTACTTGAATTCCTAAATTCTGAATTTTATTTCCTTCATTTGTGCCTAAAAACATTGTTAGCCTTTTTCTTGGTTAACCTTTTCCTTGTCTCTCTAGCCTTACCTTACACATATTGGTGAATTGTTCTTTGTTGTGGCCATAATCTCTTGAATTGCCTAAGAACTCAAGGGGAATTAGAGTGGTAAAAGGCAAGAGTGTTTCATTAGAGAAAAGCCATAATTGTGTGATACACTTGAGTGAGTGAGGTATTCAAACAACAACTATAATTGTCTTGTTACGTTTGATTTGTTTGTTCGAGATGGCAGGAACAAATCCAAATGATGGAGGGGGGCTTTCGCAATTCCAAATGCAAGCTTTGATGCAACATATGGAGAGGTTAATGAAACAACGAGATGATGCGCTCCATGAGAGGTTGGATCAAATGGAGAACAGAGATCATAATGAAGAAGAAAGAAGGACAAGAGGGAATGATGGTGTTCCTAGACAAAACCAAATTGATGGTATTAAACTCAACATTCCTCCCTTTAAAGGAAAGAATGATCCGGATGCCTACTTGGAGTGGGAGATGAAAATAGAGCATATTTTCTCATGCAACAACTATGAGGAGGACCAAAAGGTGAAGCTTACCGCCACAGAGTTTTCTGACTATGCTCTTGTGTGGTGGAACAAGCTACAAAAGGAGAGAGCAAGAAATAAAGAGCCAATGGTTGATACATGGATGGAGATGGAAAAGATCATGAGGAAGCGGTATGTGCCGGCTAGTTACTCAAGGGACTTGAAATTCAAGCTCCAAAAACTAACCCAAGGCAACAAGGGGGTTGAGGAGTATTTCAAGGAAATGGATGTGCTCATGATTCAAGCAAAGATTGAAGAAGATGAGGAGGTAACTATGGCTCGATTTCTTAATGGTTTGACTAATGATATCCGTGATATTGTTGAGCTGCAGGAGTTTGTTGAAATGGATGATTTGCTTCACAAAGCAATCCAAGTAGAGCAACAATTAAAAAGGAAAGGAGTGGCTAAGAGGAGTTTTACCAACTTTGGTTCTTCTAGTTGGAAAGACAAAGGTAAGAAAGATGGGGCTGCCACACCTATCCCATCAAAAACTCGCTCAAAGTCCCAAGAGGAACCCTCTAAAAGGAGTAGAGATGTGAAGTGTTTCAAGTGCCAAGGCCTAGGACACTATGCTTATGAGTGCCCTAACAAAAGGTCCATGGTTCTTAGAGATGGAGAATATATAAGTGAATCCGATGTTGAAGAGGAAGTGGAGAGTGAGTACGTAGAGGAAGAGGAGACTCCGGAGGGAGATTTGTTGATGATTAGGCGGTTACTTGGTGGTCAATTGAAGCATGAGGAGGAGAGCCAAAGAGAAAGCATCTTTCACACAAGATGTTTAATCAATGGCAAGGTGTGCATGGTGATCATTGATGGAGGTAATTGCACCAATGTGGCTAGTGCTAGATTAGTGTCAAAGCTAAATTTAGCTACTAAACCACATCCTAGGCCATACAAACTTCAATGGCTTAGTAAGGATGGGGAGGTGCAAGTGAGGCAGCAAGTTGAAATGGACGTTTCCATTGGGAAATACAATGATAAGGTACTTTGTGATGTTGCTCCTATGGAGGCCAGTCACTTACTTTTGGGGAGACCATGGCAATTTGATAAAAGAGCCAATCATGATGGTTACACCAACAAGATCTCTTTCATGCACCAAGACAAAAAGATTGTGCTCAAGCAATTGAGTCCACAAGAAGTGTGTGAGGATCAAAAGAAAATGAGAGAAAAACTTCTTCAAGAGAAAAGAGAAAAAGAAAAGGTGAGCAAAACACATGAGAGTGAGAAAAAGAGGGAAACACTTGAAAGGAAAAAGAGTGAACAAAAGAAGAGTGAAACACTTGAAGTGAGGGAGAGCTATTTAGCGACAAAAAGTGAGGTCAAGAGGTTGTTTCGTGCTAAACAGTCACTATACATCTTGTTTTGCAAAAATCAGATTTTGACCACTAACACTTTTGATTATTTTGAAGTGCCTTCTAGTGTTAAAACTCTTTTGCAGGATTTTCAGGACATGTTTCCATCAAATATGCCAAGTGGACTACCACCTTTGAGGGGAATTGAGCATCAAATTGATCTCATTCCAAGAGCTTCTTCGCCCAATAGGCCAGCCTATAGAAGTAATCCACAAGAAACCAAAGAGATTCAAAGACAAGTGGATGAACTCATTAGCAAAGGTTGGGTAAGAGATAGTATGAGTCCTTGTGCTGTCCCAGTGATTTTGGTCCCTAAAATGGATGGGACATGGCACATGTGTTCCGATTGTAGAGCCCTTAATAACATCACCATTAAATATAGGCATCTTATACCTAGGCTTGATGATTTGCTTGATGAATTGCATGGTGCATGCTACTTCTCTAAAATCGATTTAAAAAGTGGATACAATCAAATTAGGATTAGAGAAGGGGATGAATGGAAAACTGCTTTTAAAACAAAATATGGTTTGTATGAATGGTTGGTTATGCCTTTTGGCCTAACTAATGCTCCTAGCACTTTCATGAGATTAATGAACCATATCTTGAGAGATTTCATAGGAAACTTCGTTGTGGTGTACTTTGATGATATTCTTATCTATAGCACTTCACTTGATTTGCATATTGTCATACCCTAATTTCGTCCGGGGATTATTACTTGATGACGTGCAATAAATGAAGTCCCGAGACGTCTCAGAAATCGAAAGGAAGCAGGCTTGCGTGATTCGTGAAATTTCGTAATGTGGCGGAAATCGAAAAGAGGTGTTTTTGCACAATCCGTGAGTTTCCGTAACTTCTTCGAAAGCTAAAAAAGAGTAAAATACATAATCCGTAAGGATTCGTAACCTTGCGGAAGGAAAATAGGTATCGTTACGAAATTCGTAAAGTTTCGTAACGTTACGGAAAAAGAATTACAAAAAAATAGAAAAGGGGGTGCATTTAGTAAACAGGGGGTGTAAATAGCAACCAGGCCCACTTGGGCCCTCCAGAAGATTCCTCCAGAAGGCTGTTGCTTCTGGAGGAAGCAACCTTGCTCGCCTGGGCGAGCTGGGCGACAAGCTTCTCCCCTATTTTTGCTATAAATAGGGGAAGAAGTGAAGAAGAAAAGGGTTCATCCCCTTAGGCACTTCTCTCTCTTTCGAATTTGCTGAGGAAAATTAGTTCCGTGAAGAAAATCCAAGCCGAGGCGCTTCCGTAACGTTTCCGTGAGAAATTACGCAAAGATTCTCGACCGTTCTTCAAGATTCATCGTTCTTTCTTCGTTTTCTTCAGTCTTCAACGGGTAAGTACCTCAAACCAAGCTTTTCAATTCATTCTATGTACCCGTGGTGGTCCACATTTTGTTTCATGTATTTTTATTCTCGTTTTCATTTACTTTTTATACCCCCTTTTGACGTGCTTAAGCCATTTATTTAAGTCATTTCTCGCTTAATCTAAAAATAAAATAAATTTCCACCGATCGTTTGAATTGTATCATCCGTTAATTTTGGTTAAAATGAATTCCGACCGTTCGGTCGTGCCGTAACCACATCGGAAATCAAAAAAGAGGTAAAATAATAATATAATAATCAAAAAATACCTTTTAGTAAAATAAAAGCGAAAGATCAATCAGACGTTTTCTCTTTGGGATTTCTCATTCTTAATCGAATTGACTAATTAACTAAAGTGAAACTAAGGCTAAAATCAACTCGCCTAGTCAAGCTCGTCCACAAAAATAGGATTTTGAAAATTTATCATTTCTGTTTCTTACCAAGTAAAATGGATCATTTTTAAGGTCCAACGCCTTAAAATGATCACCTTTCAAAGTAAAAGAATCACTTGTTTCACGCATAAGAAAGAACTACGTAGGTCTGATTTCCTCTCCAAAGGAGGGTACGTAGTAGCAAAAGCCCCACTTTTGTCGACCTCAAAAAATAAAAAGAAATAAAAGTTAAGATAACACAATTCCACAATTCTAAAAAATAGGCTGTTGTCCTTCGAGACAAACGTGAGAGGTGCTAATACCTTCCTCAAACGTAAATACAACTCCCGAGCTTAGAATTTTCATTTGGACCGGTTTCCTTCGGTTTTTCCGACGTTTTCCACAAATAAACGTTGGTGGCGACTCCGCGCACCTTTCCTCCTTTGGAAAGCACACCCGTGAGCCTCACCTTCGCTCGCCCGCAAAGGGCACGTTGCGACAGTTGGCGACTCCACTATGGACTTTTTTTGTGAGTTAGGCCTATTTTAAGGAATTGTGGATTTGCAAAACTTTGTGTGTGCATTTGTTGAACTGTGTAAAATGTAAATAACTGTTGTCTATTTTGCATTCTTTACACTGCATTCTAAGCACCCACGGGTTTGAGTAAAAAAGGGGCCCTATACCCGGGTTCATGGGAATTTAAGGAGTGGAGGTGAATCTATCATCATGCTAGGTCTCCGACTTGCTTGATAATAGTGAAACCTCGTCTAGAGCTTTCTCTCTTTATAATGTGTTGTCGCTGGTATTCCATACCGCCACAATATTATTATCTTGAGTGATGATACCTCTAGAAAACAGCCGTGTGAGTTATGAATTGTTGGGGAGTAGTTATTAGAGACCCCTAGATATTGTCCTATAGGTTCCCAAATAGGGGCAAAGAGCAAACACGCTCCGTGCCATTCGTTCTCATGCATTTTTTGGTAAATAGCACTAGTTTATAGTCTTGCTAGTGATGTTTGGTTTCTTTAGAGTAATACGTAACCTTTTTAATACTACGTTGAGGCGCCATCATGCCCAAAACGTAGCATTAAAGTTGGATCTCTGCAGTTTCGTATGTGTGAATTACCCCTTTGTGTTGTTTTCTTTCCGTTTCATGCATGCGCCATCATGCGTTGTATGTGGGTCTCGTCTTTTGTCATGGGAAGCCGGAAGATCCATATCGTCTTCTTAACTGCACACATGGGGCACTGCGCCCCCCAAATGCGCAATAAGGAGAGATAATTTTCCGGGCTCTCGTGTCCGTAAATGCATTCATATCATGCACCGCATAAACATCTCTTCAGCATCATAATGAACATATCGTTCCTGCATTTGTCCGTTATCACATTCCCATTTTGCATAAGTCATTGCATCATCATGCATATGAGTTCAACATACTTTTTGTTTGCTCATACATGATCCTTGTATTTTCCTTTACAAAACAAAAACAAAAAAGGGAAGCATGAAAATTCATGATGCATTCTTAGTTGCATGTGTTAGGTACCATGAGCCAACCATGTTGGGATCATAAACCCATTTCTAAAAATAAAAAAAAAAACACAAACAACAAAACAAAATGATTGAACATGGTACCTAATGCATGTCTAACTAAGAAAGGATGTTTCTTCGGGCATCTCAATCTCATAATTACATTTTCCATGCATAGCATGCGTATTCCCGAGTCTTTCATCCCTATGAAATGTTGTTGAAGTATTAGCGATCAAAATTGCCATTCTCTGGGTTATGGGGTTGAACCAAGCTCGTGCTTTTACGAAAAGGTTCATCGAGTCAAGTTGAAGTATGGAAGTAACCATCTTGCAAAAAATTGGGGCAAAAGATGGATCGTGTTACATCGCTCCTTCGTCTACTGCCAAACACATTTAGGGCTGTCGATGTCCCTGTTACTTCCAGTTTCACCTTGACGGAGATGTCATGGACCATGTTGAAAATCTAAATTGATTCAACCCCATATCCTGTGTAAAAATTCGCAATACTTCAATTGTGCATCATTCGCGTATATCCATACTTTTCATTGGTTGCATTGCTCATTACATTCTTTCCTTGAAAAATAAAATAATAAAAAAAAGAGAACTTAATCATTGTTATAATAAAAACATGCTTTACGGTGCCCTTACCGAACCCGTGCTAAAGCTAGAGTAATGGGTAAAGTGGAGGAGGTGCAAGAGCAGATGAAGGCCCAACATGGAGGCCATGAAAGAGCAAATGGCCACAATGATGGAGGCCATGATGAGCGTAAAGAAGATAATGGAAGCCAATGCGGTTGCAATTGCCGCTACCAGCATTGTTGCTAAGGTGAACCCGACGTCCCCATCCGGCATCAACCAAATGAATCATCCAACCTCAAATATGGTAGGCAAAGATTTGGGAAGTATGGGCGGCCCCCATTATGCGCAAAGTCAAAACAAGCATGCCTTCCCACCATGTGGCTTGCCTCCTAACTATACACCATCCAATGTAGCGTACACTTCCAGTGAGAATGTCAATAACTCCACTCCCATACTCATTGAGAGCCGACAACCCCAAACTGATCATGCACATGTCTCTCAACCCATGGGTAAGACACATGAAATGCCCCACCACAATCTAGCCGGCAGGCAATTGGTGGTATACCCCTACAAAACCCTTTGGAGGGCCCTCGGTATCACCCACAACTACACCTCTTGCATTCCACGACAAGTAAAAACCCTCATGCTATGGCAAAAATGGGAAAGCTGGATCATCTAGAGGAAAGGCTCAGGGCCATTGAAGGAGGTGAAGATCATGCCTTTGCTAACCTAGAAGAGTTGTTCCTAGTACCCGATATCATCACCCCTCCCAAGTTCAAGGTGCTGGACTTTGACGAGTACAAGGGGACTACTTGCCCCAAGAACCATCTAAAGATGTATTGTCGAAAGATGGGGGCATACACAAAATGAGGAATTGCTGATACATTCCTTCCAAGAAAGTCTTACTGGGGTAGCTGTTACCTGGTACACCAACCTGGAACCTTCTCGAGTCCACTCTTGGAAGGACCTAATGTTTGCCTTCGTTAGGCAGTATCAGTACAATTTTGATATGGTTCCGGATAGGATGCGACAACAGAACATGTGCAAAAAGGGGCACATATCTTTCAAAGAATACGCCCAAAGGTGGAGAGACCTGGCAGCTCAAGTGGCACCTCAATGACGAAAAAACGATGACAATGATAGTAGACACATTACCAGTATTCTACTATGGAAAATGGTGGGCTACGCACCTTCAAAGCTTTGCGGATTTGGTCTTTGCTAGTGAAAGGATCGATGTGGGTCTGAAAAGAGGCAAATTTAGGCATCCCGCTTGGACAAATGAGAAAACTGGGGCAAATGAAGAGGGTGAGGATGAAGGAGAAGCCCGTGCTGTGACTGCCATTCCAATACAGCCAAGTTTCCCACCAACCCAACAATGTCATTACTCAGCCAATAACAAACCTTCTCCTTACCCACCGCCCAGTTATCCACAAAGGCCATCCCTAAAATCAACCACAAAGTCTGTCTACCGCACTTCCAATGATGAACATCACCTTTAGCACAATCCAAAAACACCAACCAAGAAATGAATTTTGCAGCGAGAAAGCCTATAGAATTCACCCCAATCCCAGTGTCATATGCTGACTTGCTCCCATATCTACTTGATAATTCAATGGTAGCCATAACCCCAACCAAGGTTCATCAACCTCCATTTCTCCGAGAATACGACTCGAACGCAATGTGTGCTTGTCATGGAGAAGCCCCGTGACATTCCATTGAGCATTGTAGGGGCCCGAAGCGTAAGGTGCAAGGTCTAATTGATGCGGGCTGGCTGAAATTTGAGGAGAATCACGTGTAAATCCTGACATTGACAAGAAATGCCACACATGGGGAAATTTTGAAAGCTGTTGTTAGATGTCTCTAATGACTCATCAGGATTTTCAAGTTTGTACCATTATTGTAAACCATAGCTACAATGTTAAAAGAAATGGATGAAGTTGATATCTTTGTCCCTCATCCTCTCACAAACGCATCTTTTCTTATTCAACTTTCACCGGAATATGGGTGCAAGCCATTGGTTTGTTTGCTCAAGCGACCTGTGCTCCTGAGTTTGGACTTCCAAGATTGTTCAATCAGAGATTACTCATCTTGCACGTTGTTGGGGCACCGTAAAACAACGAGTAAAGTTCAAAACAAATAAGTTTCCAAAATAAAAAAAAAAGTGTTCAAAAAGAAAAGAAGCATTTGATTGACTGTGTTTTCAAGACGTTCATGTGACCTCATTTTATCATCCTGGAAAGGTTGTCTTTTTAGAGAGAAGTGAGCTATCAAGAATAGGATGTTGGACAAATGGCCTCAGCTACCTTAAGAAAAAGGAGGGTTGAATTAAGATATGAAGATTATTCCCCAATTAAACCTTCACTCTCTTTTCGGATTAACGATGCACACAGGGACAACCCTTCCCTTGTGTTCAAGAATCCCCTACAACAAGAGACCCACGGTCTCTTAATCCCTTTTCAGAAATAAGAAGAAGAGAAGAAGAAATCTCTCTTAAAAGAGATAGATTGTAAAATGAAGATCAATCAAAATTCTTTATTGAATATGCAAGTGGTTGACCAAGGAATCTTTTTGAGAGGATAAGACAGTTCAGTTCAGAAAAACTCTTAATCTTTCGAGAGGATAAAACTGTTTGGGCAATGAAAACTCTCTTTAAAACATTTGAATGGCCATTCATAAAACATTTGAATAGATGTGACTCTTGGGAATTATATTCTGAAAATCCCCTTTGGTAATCAATTACAAGGCTTGTGTAATCGATTACAGGTTTTAAAAATTTGAATTAAAACATCTTCAACTGCTGGTAATCGATTACCAGAGAGCAAATCTCAATTTGAAATGATAGAATTCTTTGGTCAAACCTTTTGTTTGTTTTCAATTTGGAAACTTCTTCCTAAAGGTTCTAGAGATCAACTTGATCATATATCTTGATTTTCTTGGATTCTTGTCTTGAATACAACTTAGAAGCACTTGGTCCTTTAGCATCATCAAGACATCAAAACATCTTGCTTCTACATAGGAGTCATTTGACTTAATCCATCAACGGAAAAATCCTTCAACTATTTCTCGTCCTTGGAAAATTCTTTTTGCAAGAATCAGCTGCTTCTTCCTCACTACGAGGTTGTGAAAACAAGACAACAATTGGTACCTCTAAGCCCTACACTGGGGCAATGAAAGGCACCATGCATAAACCTCAAATGAACCCAGGGGCAGATTAGAAGTTCTCACCCAATAGGTTCCTTGCTACAAGGTCATGACGAACGACAACGATTGGTACCTCAAAGCCTTACACTGGGGCAATGAGGGGCATCGTGCATGAGCCTCAAGTAAATAAAGGGGCAGATCAAAAGTTCTCACCCGTTGATGTTTTTAAACAAGAAAAAAAAAAGGGAGACAAGCCCTGGAATTTCAATAGATTGATTAAACGTCAAACGGCTCCATTGTCGTCACTCCAAAATGGTCAAGTGACTAAATCAAACAGAACATACACTCTGAGGGAGTTCTCGGAGAGATTTGCAAAAGATAGGATAAGGTTGCATGAATTATCACCTTTTTCAAAAGGACAGTCAATCTATGTTTTCCAAAAAAAATTAAATCAAAATCAAAATCACAAAATAGGGAAAGAATGTCATGAACATTGTACAACTTTCCATTGCATTGCATTGTTTCATATGAGGTCAGCATTACCAAATTTCACAACAAAGGTTGCATGCGTCTGCATCCCTAAAAATCATGTTAACTGCATAGATTTCCTACATCTCGTGTCCAATCTTGTTGGATGACCGGCCCTCTCGATGGGCCGACCTCTTGTTTTCTCATAAAGGTGGACCCTTGGGTACTAGTACCTATCTTCTTCAGAGGGCTACAGGTCCTCGCCATCAGAGGACTACACGTCCTTGCCTTCAGAGGGTCGCACGCCCTCGCCTTTAGAGGACTACACGTCTTCAACTTCAGAGGACTACACGTCCTCGTCGTCAAAGGGTCATGTACCTTCACCTTTGTAGGGCTACACGCCCTCACCTTCAGAGGACTACACGTCCTCGCCTTCAGAGGACTACACGTCCTCGCCATCAGAGGACTACATGTCCCCCATTTTCAAAGGGCGACACGCCCTCACCTTTAGAGGACTATATGTCCTCGCCATCAGAGGGTTGCACGCCCTCGCCTTTAGAGGGCTACGCGTCCTCATTTTCAGTGTGCTCCATATCCACACCTTAGGAGAATATAAGGTCCTTTGCCCTTAGATGCTTAACCAAGACTTGCGCTCCTGGTTAAGGGGCCAGTAGTTTCCTTTCATCAGTTCCTGGGCCACCCCCTGATATTAGAGGGCGACCAACTGTGCGAGCACATCCAGAGAGGGAGGCTATCACGCATCTACTATGCATACCGGGGCAAGATTTGACCCGTGCCACTGCAAAAAGACGAGTGTGGATCATGCGCACCAACATGACCACTTTTACATGGATATGGATTACGTTGCTATTTAGTAACATTCTCCCCGGCGACCACAATGCCAATCTCCCCCTGCAGATGTATCGGTTGGTCTGTGCCGTCATGACATAGGTAAGCATGCACATGGTTCAATTGATTTCTGATGTCATCTATTTGTTTGCAGGGATCGCACCCACAAGTCACCCAGTGGGCCCGAAGAAGTCCAACAGGGCCCTGGGGTTTCCAGCTCTGGTTACGGGCCTCTGTAGTCCTACAGGGTGCTCGCCCCCCCAGCGAGGTCATGCCATCGTGACATAGGTAAGTATGCACGTGACTCAATTGATTTCTGATACCATCTATTGTTTGCAGGAATCGCACCCACAAAGACACCCAGTGGACCCGGAGAAGTCCAACAGGGCCCTGGGGTTTCCAGCTCTGGTTACGGGCCTCTGTAGTCCTACAGGGTGCCCGTTCCCCCCGGCAAGGTCACGTCATCATAGGTAAGTATGCACATCGCTCAACTGATTTCTGATTTCATCTATTGTTTGCAGGGATCGCGCCTGCAAGACACCCAGTGGACTCGAAGAAGTCCAATAGGGTCTTGGAGTTGTCAAGCTCTAATTACGAGCCTCTGTCAGTTCTACGGAGTGCCTGCCACCTCTAGCAAGGGCATTAGGCCCCCTACTAATCGAGCTTTCATCAAGATGTACTGCGTCCCCAAGCAGGCGCAGGGCGAAACACCATAGCAGTCTAGGGATGGCCGGCAGCAGGCAACAGACGCACCGCCATCACCTCTAGAGTTCACCTCGGCTCATCCACAAAAAGGTTAGAGCGTTGCTTACGACCCATGGCCGACCAATAAGCGACCAAGTCCAAAGCCAAAGGTAAGCAAAGTACTAGGTCCGTGACCAACAAGCCATCATGCGTCCAGCTCAAGACGTTAAAGAAGCGCTACTAGGAGGCAACCTAGTACCTTTTAAATCTCTGCTTGTTATTTGATCACTTTTGTTTCTCAAGTCATAGTAGGACACACTTAGTTGCTCATGATCCTAGGAATTTAAATAAAACAAGCACAAGCTCGGAAAGTAGTCATACCTCACAAAATATATATATGTATGTTTAGGTAGAAAGATACCTTGAATATGCATGTATGTAGTCATACCTCACAAAATATATATATGTATGTTTAGGTAGAAAGATACCTTGGATATGCATGTATGTAGCAAAAAAAATACTTCACAAAACATATATATGTATGTTTAGGTAGCAAGATACCTTGGATATGCATGTATATAGCAAAAATATTATACGTATGTTTAGGTAGCAAAATACCTCATGGAAAAAAAGAGAGCAAAAAGAGAGCGAGCAAGAAAAGAATAAGAAAAAATAATAAAAAAGTAATAATAAAAAGTTGTCTAGCTAAAAAAACAACATGCTTTTGAAAAGAGATGACTTCCAACTTTTCTTTGAAAAAAATTTGTTGATCATAACTAGTTTTTGAAAAAATGTGTATACACCTGAAGGGTGAATGCTGTGAAAATTTTCCCGGACGCCCAAAATGGACTCGAACGAATGCACAAATTGATAAAAGAACGTATTTTGGAAACACTGGGTTGACTTAAATAGGGAAAATGAATCATGAGCCCTAGTGTCACATGACCATAAAAAACTTGATGCTTGAGTGTCCACATAGGTGCATGCATGACCAGTTTTGCATAAAATTTCCTAATCATCATTGTTGCACGTGTATCGTGGAAATAATGTAGGACATTCCCTTTATCCCCGAACCGCTGGCCAAACCCTGACATATATCATGACCAGCCGTTCTACAAGCCTTGAGCCAAAATCCCAGCTTACCATAAACCTTGACCCAGGGTGAGAATGTCAATCCTTGCCCTCGGAAGAAAACACAAAGAGAAGGAAAATTCCCAATCCAAGAAAGGGAAAAGACACAAAAAGAAAAGAAAATTCCCAATCCAAGAAAGGGAGAAGACACAAAACAGAAAGAAAATTCCCAATGAAAGAGTGGGAGAAAGCAAAAAAAAAAAAAAGAAGGAAAATTCTCGATCAAGGATCAGAAGAAAACAAAAGAAATATGCAGAAAGGTCTTCGGACCAGACAATATCTGAACAATACAGAATTTTCACCAAGTAAATAAAAAAGAAAGGAAACCACGACCTAAAGTGGTCCTCTCCCTTTGATTGCCGACAAAATCCTGGGCGCTAGCGACTTTCTCGCCACGCACTAAACAAAAACAGAAAAGGAAAAGGCAAAAACACTCAAAGCCAAATTTCCCACCAAAAGAACCCATTCCCAAAATAAGTCCTATTGATCCATGATCACGCATGTAATCTTTGATTTGATAGGAAATGATTTGCAAAATCAAGTCATGACATATCTATGGTTCGGAATTAGGATAAAACACTTACCTGTGTGAGATTGATACACTTTGAATGATTTTCTCCTATCTTTGTTGGACCCAGTGTTTCCTCTAAATGGTCGTTTAGAAATGAAATGCTAACATCCAAAATCTCATTTACGGTTATGAGAAAATTTCATCAGCATACTCTCCTTCCCCGATAGACACATTGTTTTTCATCCAAAAAGCATATGTTGCTCCGATCAGTTGGAAGTTTTGTCTCTTTACTAAAGCATGTTCGCATTTTGGTGAAGAAAACACCGAGACTATTTTTAGTCTCACAGTTGGCAAGAACTACGTAGGTCTGAGTTCCTCATCACACATTGAGGATACGTAGGAGCAAAAGCCCTGCTTTTGTCGACCACCCCACTTTTTGTTACCGTGTCCCAAGAGACCGGTGGCATGCGAAGCTACATGACCGTGGGATCCCCAAATCCGTATGTTCCATCATTTATCATTCGTATGTTATCTTGTTTCTATGACTTGAGGGACTAATGTTTGTTTTGTTGTTGCGATTGTCATTTGTTTTGTGCATACATGTCGTTTGAACTGTTACGTTAGTATTTACTTCGTTGTTGTCAATAGTGTTTTTTGAAATTCCGGAGTCATGTAGAGTTTTCCATTTAGGAACGTCGTCCTAAAAATAAAATGAACCAAAATCATGATAAAAAAAGGAAAGAGGCGTTGTGAATGAAAGTCATGTTCATAAAGAAAAGAAAAAAGGTTTTTATTTATACATGTATGTAAAGGGAAAATGTGTATAGAAGATCTTTGTGTGTAAATGATGTGTGGAAAGGAATTCTTGTGTGTGTGAGCAACAAGTGTATATGAAGAAACCTTTGTGTGAACCATAAGGGTATGTTGGGAAAAATAAAAAATCTTTGAATGTAAATAGGGTTTGTATATAGACCGTGTGACGTAAAAAGAAGAGTTCTAATGCGTGTACAGAAAAAGTTTGTCATGTATAAAAATATAGATGTACAAAGAAAGATTTTCCTCATAAAGGACCACAGGTGTATAGTTGTAGTGAACGTATATAAAAATAAAACAAAAAAGTAAAGAGAAAGAAAGACCGCGAAGGTCGACATGTTATAGTTAAGAAGTATAAATCATTCGTAAAGAGCAAACGCATCTTCTGGAAACAAGGGACTGATGCTAAGAGTTTATTTTCTGGAATGAACCGAGATAAGGATGGATGAATTCATTGAACTGATGAAAGAACATAACTTGGAAACGTTGGGTCTGTCTGTGTAAATTCTCAACCGTAGTATCACAATGCCATAAACAGGATGCTTGAGTGCCCACCTGGTTGTAGCCATGACTAATTTTGCACGTTGTTTTCAAATCATCATTGTCACGCGTGCCTTGTGGAGTAATATGGGAGTTCGGCCCGAGACTGATACCTTGACACCCAAATTTGTTGCGCCCCAGATATCAAGATTGGGTTCCCACAATAAAAGACCCCATTGAAACACAACCTTAGACCTTTTTGAACCTTGGCCTGTAAAAAAGGAATCCTCATTCTTTCCCCCGAAGCAAAGGACAGCGGAATCTCCTCAAGGGAGAGCAAATAGAACGCTAAACCCGATTTCCCAAAGAAAGGGATGGGGAAGGAAAAGTGAAAAGAAAGAAAAGGAAGAAATGGAAAGAAAGAAAAAAGAAAAATGAAAATAAAGAAAAGAACAGAAGAAAGGAAAGAAGGATTCCCAATCAAAGATCGAAATGAAGTGAAAAGGGAAAAGAAGCAATTCTCGATCAATGAAAAAAAGAGGACAGAAATTCTTCAAAGCCAGATTGCCACTCAGAATCATTCTTGACTGGCAATATCCCACCCCACATGAACAAAGAGGAAAAGACCGAAACACCCAGTTTCCTCTCCAAAAAAAACACTACCCTCGAGAAAATCCTATTGATCCGTGATCGTGCGTGTGATCTCTGATTCGATAGGAAATCGTGTGCAAAATGAAGTCCTGGTGCAGTTATGGTTTGGGAATAGGATAAAAACACTTGCCTTGTGAGTTTTATACACTATGAGTGATTAATTTTCAGCTTAGCCCGATGTTTCCTCCGCGTGTTCATTTAAAAGCTAAAAGTTGACATCCTGCCCTTCATTCTCGGTTACAAGGAAAATTACCCGTAGCACAAGTATATTGTTTCTCTAAGATATGGTGCTCTCGCGAATGATTTATTTTTCTCTGCAAAAAGCATGTTTGCCTTCTAGGTGGAAAAACCCGGTGGACCGTTCGGTCCCGCCACCCTTTTCCGGAGCCACATGAATGTTATTGCTTAGGGCTGTTCATGTGTTCTCCACTTTCGAGTTTGGAGCTGAGTTTCATGATTGCCTAAGAGAGGACCCTCAAGGCAATCCTTCATTCTCACCCTGTTCCAGAGCCACGTGAATGAATTGCGTTGTCATTCATGTGTCCTCCATTTTCGAGTTTGGAGCTGTGTTCCATGATTGCCTAAGAGAGGACCCTCAAGGCAATCCTTCATTCTCATCCTGTACTGGAGCCACGTGAATGAATTGCGTTGTCATTCATGTGTCCTCCATTTTCGAGTTTGGAGATGTGTTCCATGATTGCCTAAGAGGGGACCCTCAAGGCAATTCTCCATTCTCATCCTGTTCCGGAGCCACGTGAATGAATTGTGTTGTCATTCATGTGTCCTCCATTTTCGAGTTTGGAGCTGTGTTCCATGATTGCCTAAGAGAGGACCCTCAAGGCAATCCTCCATTCTCATCCTGTTCTAGAGCCACGTGGATGAATTGCGTTGTCATTCATGTGTCCTCCATTTTCGAGTTTGGAGCTGTGTTCCATGATTGCCTAAGAGAGGACCCTCAAGGCAATCCTCCATTCTCATCCTGTTCCGGAGCCACATGAATGAATTGTGTTGTCATTCATGTGTCCTCCATTTTCGAGTTTGGAGCTGTGTTCCATGATTGCCTAAGAGAGGACCCTCAAGGCAATCCTCCATTCTCATCCTGTTCCGGAGCCACGTGAATGAATTGCGTTGTCATTCATGTGTCCTCCATTTTCGAGTTTGGAGCTGTGTTCCATGATTGCCTAAGAGAGGACCCTCAAGGCAATCCTCCATTCGCATCCTGTTCCGGAGCCACGTGAATGAATTGCGTTGTCATTCATGTGTCCTCCATTTTCGAGTTTGGAGCTGTGTTCCATGATTGCCTAAGAGAGGACCCTCAAGGCAATCCTCCATTCTCATCCTGTTCCGGAGCCACGTGAATGAATTGCGTTGTCATTCATGTGTCCTCCATTTTCGAGTTTGGAGCTGTGTTCCATGATTTCCTAAGAGAGGACCCTCAAGGCAATCCTCCATTCTCATCCTGTTCCGGAGCCACATGAATGTTATTGCTTAGGGTTGTTCATGTGTCCTCCACTTTCGAGTTTGGAGTTGTGTTCCATGATTGCCTAAGAGAGGACCCTCAAGGCAATCCTCCATTCTCCACCTTTGTTCGGAGCACCATGAATGTCATTGCCTAGCGCTGTTCACGTGTTCTCAATTATCAAGTGTGAAGCTTCTGGTGATTGGGAAGCACATTATTCTGTTGTTTTGCATATCGGTTCCTTCGCCAAGTATGTGTATATGTGTATATGTGTATTATATTCGTTGTTCTGGTTGTTGTTTGCATTTTGTTTTGTGCAGAAGAAAAAAGAAGAAGTAGAGATGAGAGTCGTCATCACAGAAAGGGTAGGACGGACGAAATCAGTGTCCTATCTTTGCTTTCCTCTTATCTCCGATGAGAGGTAAGTAAAGAGGGGCAACTGTCATACCCTAATTTCGTCCGGGGATTATTACTTGATGACGTGCAATAAATGAAGTCCCAAGACGTCTCAGAAATCGAAAGGAAGCAGGCTTGTGTGATTCATGAAATTCCGTAATGTGGCGGAAATCGAAAAGAGGTGTTTTTGCGCAATCCGTGAGTTTCCGTAACTTCTTCGAAAGCTAAAAAAGAGTAAAATACATAATCCGTAAGGATTCGTAACCTTGCGGAAGGAAAATAGGTATCGTTACGAAATTCGTAAAGTTTCGTAACGTTACGGAAAAAGAATTACAAAAAAATAGAAAAGGGGGTGCATTTAGTAAACAGGGGGTGTAAATAGCAACCAGGCCAACTTGGGCCCTCCAGAAGATTCCTCCAGAAGGCTGTTGCTTCTGGAGGAAGCAACCTTGTTCGCCTGGGCGAGCTGGGCGGCAAGCTTCTCCCCTATTTTTGCTATAAATAGGGGAAGAAGTGAAGAAGAAAAGGGTTCAGCCCCTTAGGCACTTCTCTCTCTTTCGAATTTGCTGAGGCAAATTAGTTACGTGAAGAAAATCCAAGCCGAGGCGCTTCCGTAACGTTTCCGTGAGAAATTACGCGAAGATTCTCGACCGTTCTTCAAGATTCATCGTTCGTTCTTCGTTTTCTTCAGTCTTCAACGGGTAAGTACCTCAAACCAAGCTTTTCAATTCATTCTATGTACCCGTGGTGGTCCACATTTTGTTTCATGTATTTTTATTCTCATTTTCATTTACTTTTTATACCCCCTTTTGACGTGCTTAAGCCATTTATTTAAGTCATTTCTCGCTTAATCTAAAAATAAAATAAATTTCCACCGATCGTTTGAATTGTATCATCCGTTAATTTTGGTTAAAATGAATTCCGACCGTTCAGTCGTGCCGTAACCACATCGGAAATCAAAAAAGAGGTAAAATAATAATATAATAATCAAAAAATACCTTTTAGTAAAATAAAAGAGAAAGATCAATCGGACGTTTTCTCTTTGGGATTTCTCATTCTTAATCGAATTGACTAATTAACTAAATTGAAACTAAGGCTAAAATCAACTCGCCTAGTCAAGCTCGTCCACAAAAATAGGATTTTGAAAATTTATCATTTCTGTTTCTTACCAAGTAAAATGGATCATTTTTAAGGTCCAACGCCTTAAAATGATCACCTTTCAAAGTAAAAGAATCACTTGTTTCACGCATAAGAAAGAACTACGTAGGTCTGATTTCCTCTCCAAAGGAGGGTACGTAGGAGCAAAAGCCCCGCTTTTGTCGACCTCAAAAAATAAAAAGAAATAAAAGTTAAGATAACACAATTCCACAATTCTAAAAACTAGGCTGTTGTCCTTCGAGACAAACGTGAGAGGTGCTAATACCTTCCTCAAACGTAAATACAACTCCCGAGCTTAGAATTTTCATTTGGACCGGTTTTCTTCGGTTTTTCCGACGTTTTCCACAAATAAACGTTGGTGGCGACTCCGCGCACCTTTCCAACTTTGGAAAGCACACCCGTGAGCCTCGCCTTCGCTCGCCCGCAAAGGGCACGTTGCGACACATATTGATCATTTAAAATCTGTCTTGACTGTGCTTAGAGAATAACAATTGTATGCCAATCTTGAAAAATGCATCTTTTGTACTAACCATGTTGTGTTTCTTGGTTTTGTTGTGAGTTCAAAAGGAGTGCAAGTTGATGAGGAGAAGGTTAGGGCTATTCAAGAATGGCCTACACCTAAGTCCGTGACCGAGGTGAGGATTTTTCATGGCTTAGCAAGTTTTTATAGACGATTTGTGAAGGATTTTAGCACATTAGCAGCACCTCTCTATGAAGTGCTCAAGAAAAATGTTGGTTTCAAATGGGGAGAGAAACAAGAAGAAGCTTTCAATGTTCTTAAGCAAAAGCTAACTAATGCCCCCATACTTGTGTTGCCAAACTTTCAAAAATCTTTTGAAATTGAGTGTGATGCTTCAAATGTTGGGATTGGGGCTGTATTGATGCAAGAAGGCCATCCAATTGCTTATTTTAGTGAAAAGTTAAGTGGTCCTACCCTTAACTATTCAACTTATGATAAGGAGTTGTATTCCTTAGTACGGGCTTTCAAAATATGGCAACACTACCTTTATCCCAAGGAATTTGTCATTCATAGTGACCATGAGTCCCTCAAATATATCAAGGGGCAAGGCAAGCTTAACAAAAGGCATGCGAAGTGGGTGGAATTCCTAGAGCAATTCCCTTATGTTATCAAACATAAAAAGGGAAAAGGTAATATTGTAGCCGATGCTCTTTCTCGGCGTCATGCCTTACTTTCTATGCTTGAAACAAAATTGATTGGTCTTGAATGTTTGAAAAGCATGTATGAAAATGATGAAACTTTTGGAGAAATTTTTAAAAATTGTGAAAAATTTTCAAAAAAAAGGTTTCTTTAGACATGAAGGCTTTCTTTTCAAAGAAAACAAATTGTGTGTGCCTAAATGTTCTACTTGAAATTTGCTTGTTTGTGAAGCACATGAAGGAGGTTTAATGGGGCATTTTAGGGTCCAAAAGACTCTAGAAACATTACAAGAACATTTTTATTGGCCTCATATGAAAAAGGATGTGCAAAAATTTTATGAACGTTGCATTGTATGTAAAAAGGCAAAGTCTAAGGTAAAGCCTCATGGATTGTATACTCCATTGCCAATTCCGGAGTATCCTTGGATTGATTTATCCATGGATTTTGTTTTGGGGCTGCCAAAAACAAGCAATGGTAGAGATTCCATTTTTGTGGTTGTTGATAGGTTTTCTAAAATGGCTCATTTTATTCCATGTAAAAAAGTTGATGATGCTTCCCATGTGGCTGATTTGTTTTTCAAGGAGATTGTGAGACTCCATGGTTTGCCAAGGAGCATTGTTAGTGATAGGGACTCTAAGTTCCTAAGCCATTTTTGGAGGACTTTGTGGAGCAAGTTGGGCACTAAATTGTTATTTTCAACCACTTGTCACCCATAAATCGATGGGCAAACGGAAGTTGTTAATAGGACTTTGGGAACTTTGCTTAGGACAGTTTTGAGGAAGAACTTAAAAACTTGGGAAGCTTGTTTACCCCATGTTGAATTTGCTTACAATAGAGCTGTTCATAGCACCACTAATTGTTCTCCTTTTGAAGTTGTTTATGGTTTTAACCCACTAACTCCTCTTGATCTTTTGCCTATGCCTAATGTTTCTATTTTTAAGCATAAAGAAGGTCAAGCAAAGGCGGACTATGTGAAGACGCTTCATGAGAGAGTCAAAGATAAAATTGAGAGGAAAAATAAAAGCTATGCTAAACAAGCCAACAAAGGGAGAAAGAAGGTTGTCTTCGAACCCGGAGATTGGGTTTGGGTGCACATGAGAAAAGAAAGGTTTCCGGAACAAAGGAAATCAAAGCTTCAACCAAGTGGAGATGGACCATTTCAAGTGCTTGAAAGAATCAATGACAATGCTTACCAAGTTGAGCTGCCCGGTGAGTATAATGTTAGTTCCACCTTCAATGTCTCTGACTTATCTCTTTTTGATGCAGATGGAGAATCCGATATGAGGACAAATCCTTCTCAAGAGGGAGAGAATGATGAGGACATGACCAAGAGCAAGGGCAAGGATCCACTTGAAGGACTTGGAGGACCTATGACAAGGGCTAGAGCAAGGAAAACCAAGGAAGCTCTTCAACAAGTGTTTTCCATACTATTTGAATACAAGCCCAAGTTTCAAGGAGAAAAGTCCAAGGTTGTGAGTTGTATCATGGCCTAAATGGAGGAGTACTAAATGGCACCACTTTGTCTCAATTTTAGAGTGTTTAGTTTGTCTAAATAATGGCCCAATCCTTGTAAAGTTGGCTGACCAAAAATATGTTTTGGGTTAATCAACTAAAAGGGCTTTAGTTAGGTTTAGTTCAAGTTGTAATAAGGGCCCAATTGGCAACCTAGGCATCAGCCTTTTGGGAGACCAAATGGTGGCTGACTTGTTGGCTGTTGGGGGTGACTTTTGGTTGCCACAATTTCAGTTACACTCAGCCATTAAGTTCTTTTAATTCCCTAGGTTAATGGCATTAAGTTATTTTAATTCTAGGTTAGTGGGTCATTACTAAAATCGGATGTAAAGCTTCTATATAAGCTAAACCATTTTATCAATAAACACAAGTTGAGTTTTATTCAGAAAATTAGAGTTTACCTCTTTTATCTTAGTGAGAGTGATTCTCCTAAATTCTTGAGTGATTCAAGAACACCCTGGCTGTATCAAAGGACTTTCACAACCTTTGTGTGTTGCCCTCACCGGAAAGAGTGATTCTTTCCTTCCTTTCATCTTCAACCTTGTTCTTTCAAACCACAATTCCAGAAAATCCACTTCTGCGTAGAATTATCTCATGGCCATAACTCCCATTTTACGCACTCAAATTAAGTGACTCTTGAGCCTAAATTGAATTTCAAAATGAGACCTTTCACCTCGTTTTGGAATCACCTCATTTGGAGCTCTGTAGCTTGAGTTATTGACATTTCTATATTTCTGTCCAGCCACCACTTAACCTACGTTTTACCATCCCATTAATCCATTTTATGCTAAGAACCACCTTATTAAGACCCACGAAATTAACCACCTTATTTTCCATCCTTTCCTTAATCAATTTCCACATTTTCCATCAAGGTTTAATCCTAGACGATCCTAAGTCAGCCCTTGTGCCATGAGGGTTCATATCACCTTCTAGTGTGAAAACTCTTTTGCAGGAATTTGAGGAGGTGTTTCCATCAAGTGTTCCAAGTAGGTTGCAACCATTGAGGGGAATTGAGCATCAAATTGATCTCGTGCCGAGAGCTTCTTGGCCTAATAGGCCAGCTTATAGGAGTAACCCTCAAGAGACCAAGGAGATCCAAAGACAAGTGGAGGAACTCATTGGTAAGGGATGGGTAAGAGATAGCATGAGTCCGTGTACTGTCCCGGTAATTTTGGTTCCAAAAAAAAATGGTTCTTGGAGGATGTGCTCCGATTGTAGAGCTTTAAACAATATTACCATTAAATATAGGTATCCAATACCTAGAATTAATGATTTGCTTGATGAATTGCATGGTGCTTGTTTCTTTTCCAAAATTGATTTGAAAAGTGGTTACAATCAAATAAGGATTAAAGAAGGAGATGAATGGAAAACTGCTTTCAAAACTAAATATGGATTATATGAATGGTTGGTTATGCCTTTCGGTTTGACTAATGCACCAAGCATTTTCATGAGATTAATGAACCATGTTTTGAGAGAATTCATTGGTAAATTTGTGGTGGTGTACTTTGATGATATCCTTGTTTATAGCACAACCCTTGATTTTCATGTTGCACACTTAAAATTGGTGTTGTGTGTGCTTAGGAAGGAACAATTGTATGCCAACCTTGAAAAATTTATTTTTTGCAAAGACCATGTTGTATTTCTTGGTTTTGTAGTGAGTTCCAAAGGGGTTCAAGTTGATGAAGAAAAGGTCAAGGCTATCCAAGAGTGGCCTACACCTAAAAGTGTGACCGAGGTGAGAAGTTTTCATGGCCTAGCAAGTTTTTATAGACGGTTTGTGAATGATTTTAGTACCTTGGCAGCACCTTTGAATGAAGTAATTAAGAATTTTTTTTTCAAATGGGGGGAGAAACAAGAAGAAGCTTTCAATGCTCTTAAGCAAAAGTTAACCAATGCCCCCATACTTGCTTTGCCAAATTTTTCAAAATCTTTTGAAATTGAATGCGATGCTTCAAATGTTGGAATTGGGGCTATATTGTTACAAGAAGGTCATCCAATTGCTTATTTTAGTGAAAAATTAAGTGGTCCTACCCTTAACTATTCTACTTATGATAAGGAGTTGTATGCCTTAGTGAGAGCGTTGAAAACATGGCAACACTATCTTTATCCCAAGGAGGTTGAGATCCATAGTGACCATGAGTCCCTAAAATACTTAAAAGGACAAGGTAAGCTAAATAAAAGGCATGCCAAATGGGTGGAATTTCTTGAGCAATTTCCTTATGTTATTAAACATAAAAAGGGAAAAGGAAATATTGTTGCGGATGCCTTGTCAAGGAGACACTTTTTGCTTTCTATGCTTGAAACAAAAATGATTGAATTTGATTGCTTGAAAGAAATGTATGAAGGAGATGACACCTTTGGTGAAATCTTCAAAAATTGTGAAAAGTTTTCTAAAGATGGTTTTTATAAATATGAGGGCTATCTTTTAAAAGAAAATAAATTATGTGTGCCCAAGTGTTCTACTAGAAACTTGCTTGTGTGTGAAGCCCAAGAAGGAGGGTTGATGGGGCATTTTGGGGTCCAAAAGACCTTAGATACATTGAAAGAGCATTTTTATTGGCCTAACATGAAGAAAAATGTGCAGAAATTTTGTGAGCGTTGTATTGTTTGCAAAAAGGCCAAGTCAAAGGTAATGCCTCGTGGTTTGTATACCCCTTTACCAATTCTGGATTCTCCATGGATTGATTTATCAATGGACTTTGTTTTAGGGCTGCCTAGAACAAGTAATGATAAGGATTCCATATTTGTTGTTGTTGATAGATTTTCTAAAATGGCTCATTTTATTCCTTGTAGGAAATTTGATGATGTTAATCATGTGGCGGATTTGTTCTTCAAAGAAGTGGTGAAACTCCATGGATTACCAAGAAGCATTGTTAGTGATAGGGACTACAAGTTCCTAAGCCATTTTTGGAGGACCTTATGGGGGAAGTTGGGTACTAAGCTACTATTTTCTACTACTTGTCACCCTCAAACAGATGGACAAACGGAGGTCGTGAATAGGACTTTGGGTACCTTGATAAGGACCGTTTTGAGAAAGAATCTTAAAAATTGGGAAGTTTGCTTACCTCACATTGAATTTGCTTATAATAGGACTGTGCATAGCACCACTAGTTGTTCTCCTTTTGAGGTTGTTTATGGTTTCAATCCACTAACTCCTCTTAATTTGTTGCCAATGCCTAATATTTTAGTTTTTAAGCATAAGGAAGGATAAGCCAAAGCGGACTATGTGAAAAAGCTCCATGAAAGAGTCAAGGCCCAAATTGAAAAGAGGAATGAGAGCTATGCTAAACAAGCAAACAAGGGGTGCAAAAAGGTTGTTTTCCAACCCGAAGATTGGGTTTGGGTTCACATGAGAAAGGAGAGGTTTCCAGAGCAAAGGAAATCCAAGCTTCAACCAAGAGGGGATGGTCCATTTCAAGTACTTAAAAGGATAAATGACAATGCGTACAAGATTGAATTGCCCGGTGAGTATAATGTGAGTACTACATTTAATGTGTCTGACTTAACTCTTTTCGATGTAGATGGAGAAGCCGATTTGAGGACAAATCCTTTTGAAGAGGGAGAGAGTGATGAGGACAAGGCAAGGAATAAGGGCAAGGAACCTTTAGAAGAACTTTGAAGACCTATGGCAAGGGCTAGAACAAAGAAGGCCAAGGAAACTCTTCAACAAGTGTTAACCATGCTATTTGAATTTAGGCCCAAGTTACAAGTGGAGAAGCTTCAGATTGTTAATTGCACCATGTTCCAAGAAGAGTAGAGGGTGCCACTTTTGTTGAGTGATTTTATTAGCATTTTGTTAGTTGAAATAAAGGCTCAAACTTTTGTTAAAGTGGTTGTCAATTCTCTTGGGATTTGCACCACATATGGGCTTGTTTTAATTTAAAGAAATTAAGGTTTAATAAGGTGAAAACTCTAGGATTGTGGCTGCCTTTTGGCTGACCAAGGAGTTGCACAATTTTCCATATGTTTATGTGTCTTAATTCTAGTTTTAATTAGGTATAATGACACCATCAATTGTTGTTATCAATTCTAGTTTTAATTAGGTTTAATGACACCATCAATTGTTGTTATTGGTGATTATTTCACTTGTGTAACCAACTTGATGTCATTCATATTTATAGGCTGCACATTTTTTAATAAAAAAATAGACATTGAATTTGAGTTTTTAATCACCTTCTAAAGTGTGAGAGTGAATCTCCGTAGTTACTTGAGTGATTCAAGAAATTGGTTTATCAAGGAACACCACCTTGTGTGTGACACCAATTCCGAAGGAGTGATTCTTCCAACCCCCTTCTTCATTCTCCTTCTTCATCTTTCTAAACCTTCATTCTTTAATCCTACTTGAACACCATTGTTATCATCTTCATTTTCCATCCAAACACATTCAAACTTTGAACCAAATACCTTACATTCAACCCTCCATAAACTCGTCACTTTCTCTCTCATTCAATAAATTTCTTTAAAAAAAAAGAAAGAAAAAACCTTTGAAGATCCATCTTCAATCCTTGTGCAAATGGGTTTACATCAACTTAAGAAGGGAAGTCTTTGCTCCTAATAGAACATTTGATTTCCTGGCAATAGCTCAAGAAAGAAAAAATCAAAAGCAAGAGTTTTGTGTAGGAAAAGACCTAGTCAGTTGGCATGTCATTATTCAATCCCCTTCCAGTGATCAACCAATCCACTTTAGTGGCCATAAATTGGTGAAAAAAAGGTTGATCAGTGGAAGATGGTGGCAAGCAACAACACAAGGTGGCCGAATTGGTGGAGGTGGCGAGAGTGGTGTTCAAACTTTTACAAAAATGACATTCTGATGTGCCACATTTCATAATGAAAGATAGGGCCTTGTTGAAGACTAGTCCAGTCTTGGTAATGATGTGTTGTGTTAGATGCTCATAGAGGTTAGAGCTTGCACGTGCATCTTTTGGAAGAAAGCCCATGAGTTTTTCGATTTTTTATATGAATTCTAACCATTCTTGCTTGAAGGAGGAACTGGTTGCTTCTATTTCCTAAGCCTCTTTGATTGGCTTTGCTTGCAACTGCTTTACCATGTCATTCATTCCTTCCCCAAGGGGTGGACCCAAAATACAAGTTGCAAACAAATTGTGTTTGGAGATCAAGGACCGAACATGCACATGGTGGGGAAATGGAAATTGGGGAGAACATTAAGGGAGGTGTTGATTATTTTAGAGACAAAATTGGAAAAATAGTAAAAAGGAAACTTAACACATTTTATTTTTTGTTTATTTATTTATGGGTTAACTAAGTTTTTAATCCCTAAACATTTTTTGAAATTTCATTTTCAATCCCTAAAATTTTGTTTGACTAGTCAAGGTCTTTTAACTTTTTCCATTAAAGTTTTTAGTCCTTAAATTTTCGTTTAATTGATCAAGGTCCCTTAATTTTTAGAACCTTTAGTTTTTAGTTTCTAAATAAAAGTTTGAATCCATTATTTTTATTTATTTAATGAGATTTTAAGGACTAAAAACTTTAATAGAAAAAAGTTGTAGAACATTAACTAGTCAAACAAAAGTTTAAGGACTAAAACTCTAATGACAAAAAGTTAACGGACTTTGATGGGTCAAATAAAAGTCCTTCGACTAAAAATCAAATTTTGAAAAAAATTTAAGAATCAAAAACTTAATTAACTCTTTATTTATTTTAATGGAAATTTAACGTTGTTTGTAAGCAAGGGTCAAAAGTATTTAAAGAACCTAGGGGTTTTAAGTGTAATAAGCTAAAATCTTAGGTTGTGTGAAATTTAATTTTACTTTTTTATATATTTTTTTCAATTGTTAAATAAAAATTATTAAATGCTTTAAATATTTTGAAAGTATTAAATGCAAAATTTTATATTAATATTAAACATTATTAAAGAAATATTTTAGAAGAGTATGACAAAACTTGCTTGCATAAATACAGGCACCCAACAGAAACATAATAACTCTGGGATGACGACATGGTTAAAAAGATGCATCACGACAATGACAAAAAATGTCGACACTTGAAAGAATGATTCTTGGTCTTCGTCATTAGACGTCGTAGATCTAAATGTGAGTGTGGACAAAAGATAACTGGATATTGGATAAGACATAAAAAATGATGAATCAAATAACGGAACAAAATGATCACACCAAATAAGCACAGAGAAAGACACAAACACTATCATAAAAATGAAGCCAGAACAGAAGCATTTATAGTTCAATATGTTGACATATATTCCTATAGCACTTTAAGTTTTGAAGGCATGCAAAAATGGGGGATTTTGTTCTGAATGTTCTACTTGTTATCTGAAAAAAAAAAGTCAAAACTCTCAAGCATAATTACTTAATTTCAAGTTATTTATTGTGATTTAATTTTAATATGTAATGTTTATATATGAAGATAAAAAAAATATAAGATTGATTGGGTAGTTAAAAAAAGGAAAAAGTACGTTACGAGTTATTTACTTAAAGTTTAATTTGTCATATGTTCTTAAAAAATATTAAAAGGTAAATAATATTACAGGTCCGTGCCTATTAATTATTTTTCTTCCAAAGATTTGGATCCTCCAGTTTGCTTTGTTTGATTTTGACCAGTTACACTATTGACTTGCTCCTTTTGTTCTTCGACTAGCATTTGCAAATTTCGTTGAGCCTGACCATCAGAAAAAGTAAAAAGACAGTTATAAGCATATTTTATAGTTAATTTGGATTAACTTTTTAGTATTATAGGAAAAAAAGTAAAATAAATTAATCAATTAAATAAGTTAAACTTCTTACTTTTTTGAATTTTACTTATTTAACTCTTTCTCAAGTACCTAAAAATTTATAAGAATATTATTTTTTTTGTAAATTAATTATCTCAATTGAAAAGTTCTGATAAGATAGAAGTTAATGGAAACTGGAATTTCATAAAGAAATTAAAGAACAAATTTGAATGTATATACTAGAGTTCTAAAAATAATGAATAGTGGGAAAACAAAAATTCTCACACGCACCTTCAATTGTTCTTGAATACCTCTCTCAATCTCAAGTTGCAGTAGTCTTGATTCCTCAAGTTGCATATAGCTGCCAGAAGCATAATTCTAATGGCCATTACATTTTAGAAATTTGTATAAGGGGGCATGCATATTATAGTGAGAAAATAAGCACGCACACAAGCGGTACAATATAAATATTGTGGCATGCTATACTACATTACATTTTCTGTTGAAGTTCCGTGACCATGTCTCTGCCTTGGCTTTCTTTGTACCCCTCTATACAATGGAAACAAGACAATGGGTGGTAATTTATATCAACAGAAGTATATGCACAAATGTTTCAACCCTTTTTTTCTTAATTTAATTAATATTTGAGAATAACAAGCATGATATAGATGACAAAAATGATAAATGTGATTATATAGAGTACAAAAATGATAAAAGTTAAATTATATCTGCAGGGAACAGGAATTTACCCTTGGTAGTGTTTTGCATGTACATTGTGGTCCGATATTTCTGCACCGAAATTGTGTCAATTAAAAATATGGATAATCAAAATCAGTAATCCAGAATATACGAAATGGAAACATTACGCAATCAAATTCAAGAACAACATGCTAATTAGGAAGAAGGGGTGGATTTGAATCTCTCCCACTAAAAAAAAACTAAAAACACTTGCCTATAAAACAAATACACAATAATATTCAAGAACAACATGCTAATTTCCTTAAGAGAAGATTGTAACCTGCAAGTGACTTTTAACATGAAAAATGGTAAGCAACTTTGAATTCATCATCTGTAGCACTGCCTTGGGTTTTGCTTCTACAATTCATTAAAAGAACAAACATTAAATACAGCTCTTTATATATTTTTGGTGTTGTTCTCTTATCAAAATTAAAGTTTTACTATAGTAATTTGCATAATCAAGGTTTACATTAAGAATTAACATAGATAACTGAATGAGACTCCAATTATAATTGGAAAATAACACTAAAAACACTTTTAAAAAGCTGCATTTATGTTTTGTTATTTAATTTTAAGGTAAAATTATATTTTTGGTCTCTCTAATTGTTTCTAATTTTGATTTTAATTCTCATTTAAATTTATTCATGAATTTAATCTTCCAATGATGTCAAATTCTATAAATGTAATCCATAAGTTCAGATTTGAACATTGACAGTCACAAAGAAGAATTGATTGTGATGTGTCACACATTCTAATTGGACATGAAAAGGTGCACCCAAGAGTCAGTTCTAATATTTTTTTTTTCATCATCCAATCAAAACGTGACATATGAACGTCAACATTTTTTTGTGACAGTCAACGTTTAAATCTAAACTTGGGAATTATATCTACTGGATTTGACATAATTGAATGACTAAATTCGTAAATAAATTTAAAGGAGGATTAAAATCGAAATTAAAGACAACTAGGAGGACCAAAAATATAATTTTGACTAATTTTAACTTAACTTACTTTGAGGACCACCAAGGCTATTGACCGCCACAACAAATTGTTCATGTAAATCTTTGGTCCATTTTATTCTGTTTTTCCTAGTTGGAACCATGCCAGAAGTAGCACAAACAACCTCAACCTGAGAACAAAAAGCCAATAGAGAATTCATAATTCTCATTCAAAAATCAAAATTAAAACACCAAATAGCAACATTAAACACCATTTACACCAACCTCATTAACTGGGGCAGAATAATTACTCTCCAAGATGTTGTTTTCGTGTCTGAAATGCTCATAAAGTGACACTTCATGGCAAGGAAGTTCACTATATTCACTATATGTGTCACAAAACGTGTCTTCATCACTGGACAAGAAAGAATCAACAACACTTCCGAATAATATTGGAGCAGAGTTGTCCCCAGAAGATTGACACAACAAGTTTTGTGAATCGAACTTCAAACACGAAAATTGAGCATCAAACACATGTTGTTGGAAGTTGAAGCTGTCTGTTTCTAAGCCTCCAACGTTGGCTACACTGCTGTGTTCTCCGTTTGACACCTGCGAAAAATGATACATGTTGATTTGTCAAACTAGCATTTCTTAAAGATGATGTATAGTTCTAGTTTTGGTAAGTGACTTGTTTTAGTTCTTTGATGTTTTTATATATAAACATATGCTCAAGCAATAGTCACTGTTGTACCTTTTATATTGGCCTAATTTTGCAATTATCTGAAGATAAATAACATGCAAGTGCCTAGATTCTATAATTTAATACTGTTATTTTAGTATAGGCATCTCAAATAATCTTATTTAAATTGGATAAGGTCATTTCTGTTGTAGGCAATAATTTTTTTTTGAGTTTCGATCCAGTCGAACTAAAATATGAGACTTATGATTAAGTTAAAACAATGTCATTCGTGTATAATGATTTTAATATAATACTATATTTTAACTCCGTGTTAACCTTGTCTAATACCTTTATTCATTGTAGTTTAGATTAAAAAAAAATCAAGAGGAAAAAAAGAAAAAAAGAAAAAGAAGAATAAAACAGGAGTATTTGTACTACTTTCATAGAGGAATTCGTTCTTGTAGTACAGCATCTCTGTTGTGGGAGTACAACCTATAAAGAATGAAAGAAGATTTGTCAAGAGTGTAATAAACACAAAATTAAGATGGAATACTTTTTTGTAATTTCTTTTAATTAAAATTGAATTTTACTGTAGTAATCTACATAGTAAGATTTGACATTAACCATCGACGTTAATTAACTAAATAAAATTTTAATTGACATACTCCGTGCGAGTGTATGAGAAACAAATTGAACACTACACACTAATTAATAGATAAATAAAATAGTAATTAATACAAAAACTGCTAATTGAAAAGAAATAGTCATGTTTCTATTTTCCAATTTAGCAACAAAAATAACAGAGCATCATGATAGTTAAAATCAAGGATAAAACACTTACAATATTATACTCCCTTTTATCCTCTGTTCCCCATTTTCAACGACATTGTACGATTTTCTTAAAATAAAGTATTAAAAAATTTATTATACGATGCATCCGATAATATAATTTAAAGAATTCTGTATAACGCGGTAATCTCTATTAACCAATTAAAGAAAAGGGCTTGAACTAGGTACTTTTAAAAGATGATTAATTTACAATGAATTGAATTAATTCAAAATTACCTTAAAATTCAATTCAATAATTAATTTGTTCAACATGATTCATGAATTGAATGACTTAAATCTGAGTAAGAATTGAGCTATAAACAATTTTATTCATTTAATCCTTCCTAACGGGAGCAGTTGAGACAGGTTCTTTCTTTGCCACAACCTTGCTGTGGATTTGGAAAGTTCGTAACTCTAAGATCTTTGATGACAACGTCTGGTCCTTGTGGATTATCGTCAAGAAAGCAAAACCTATGCATGATGCTGCTGCTTCCTTTTTTTTTTCTGCGTTGGATGCTACCAATTTGCCTATCTATGTTCGTTGGTCTCCTCCACCTCAGAATTACATCAAGCTTAATACAGATGGATCTTCTCTTGGTAATCCTAGGTTTTCTGGTTTTAGAGGATTGTTTTGTGATTCATGTTCTCTTAGAGTATAAATATGAGGTAAAATTTTACATTGGATTGAAATGAGAAAGTTAAACACTCTATAAGTGAGGAAAAAACATGTAAACAAATCTTATGATTTTGAGTTAAAATGTCGTATCAATTTTATTTGTGTGATTGCTCGGTGATCCATTGATTAAAATCTCTCGTGTATTTAACCCTCTTATGCACAACAATTAATATCAGAATTAATAAATTTGGTGACCAACTCGTCGTCTCCTTGACACATGAGTTCATATATAAAGGTCAAGTAGCATGTCCTATTGTTGCATAATAGGGGAGAGCGCAACAGTGCAAGATACTTACTAGAACATGTTGAGGGCAATGGTTAGACAGGTTGGGGTGAGTACCGTGTTGGCAGTAAGGCCAATTAGGTCAGTGCCTTAGGCCCACAAATTGAAAAGTTATTAATAGTGTAAATTTTTTGCTATAATAATAATGTAGATATTTGAGGGACACACAATCATGAGTAAATTGCAGTAAATTAAAAATACTTAGTAGCAATGAGATATCATCATTAATTTTTCAAATTCCAATGTTCACATAATCATTGACCAATGACCACAAAAATTTTCAAGTTACCTTTTTTAATGATATATTGAGGGTAAAGTTTTAATAACAATATTAATTTATGATTAATAATAAGATTTTAATTGAAAGAAAAATCATTTTGATGATTAATCATTTCCAATATTATACCTCAACGGTTATTTTTTTTTTATCTCTATATATACATTATAAAAATTAATATTTTCAAGTCATTCTCTTCACTATTTCATTCGTAATCTTTTTTCTCTTTTTTTCCTCATTTTTCTATTATTTTCTTAAGACTTTAAGTGAATTGTCAGAGTGGATAATTGGTATCAAATTGTTGCAATAGAAAACATTCATGCGTAATTTTTTTATTTTCAGGTTCTATCGTTTCAACCCTTTCTCTTTTTTATTTTATAACATTTTGATTTATAAGTTCTTATTGTTGTGTTTTCATTTTATTTTCTTCTTACACTTTTAGAATTGTGATAGTATTAAATGTCAAATAAGAAATATGAATCAGGTTTTGAAAAATTAAAAAAAAGAGAGAAAAATTGAAAATTGAATTCAATATCAATATGGTGTTCTTGATAAATTTGTTATTATTCATAAAAAAAAGATATAGGAATAAGTACAATTGATGAAAAATTATAAAAAAAATTACTTGTAGATAACATTGAAAATACTGATAGTTTTAATTTCAATCAAGAACAAAAGAATTTATAGGTGAATACTTTATTAGAAGAAAATAATGAACATAGTAACACCCCAAGTGAAGTTCCTAAAAATATTTATGATCCAGGAAAATAGAAAACTATTGATGAAAAATGTAGAGATTTAAAGATAGAAAAAAGTCCAATTAGACATAACAATTTACAATTTCCAAAAAAGATAAAAATAATAGACATTTTAATTTATCCTTTTATCAAAGAATATTATCAAATGGAGAAAAATATGATAGGAAATGGATAATTTATTCTAAAGATTTAAATAAAGTGTATTGTTTTTGTTGTAAGTTATTTTGTTCAAATGATATTAGTCAATTAGTAAATGAAAGGACTAGAGATTGAAAAAATCTTAGTTCAAAAGTCATGAGACAACTCATGAACATATTAGTAATATGGCCTAATGGATTGAACTAGAAAAAAGACTATACATAAAAAAGTTACAAGAACAAATTAATAAATAAAAGGAACATTGAAAAAAAGTTTTACTTAAAATTATAGTTATAATTAAATATCTTTCTAAAAATAATCATACTTTTCGTGGTATAAATGAGAAGATATATGAAAAAAAATGATAACTTTTTGAATTTGATTGAAATATTTATAGAATTTGATCCAATTATAAAAGAACATGTGAGATGCATAAAAAATAGTGAAATTTGTGCTCATTACTTAAGTAATACTATACATAACGAACTTATAAAATTGTTAGTCTTCCAAATAAAAATAAAGAAAGTTAAAGATGCAAAATATGTTTATGTTATTCTTGATTGTAAACCTGATGTAAGTCATAAAAAAACAATTGACTATTATTTTTTAGATGCATTGACGCATCGAATTCTCCAATAAAAAATAGAAAAACACTTTATAGAGTTTTTATAAGTTTTTGATACACTAGGAAAATGCCTTTTTGATGAGCTTATTAACATTTTGGAAAAAATACAAGCTTGATATTAATGATATAAGGGGACAAGGTTATGATATTGGATCTAACAAGAAGGGTAAAATTAAGAAGTGCAAAAAAGATTATTAGTTATAAATTCTACAAAATTTTATACGTCATTTGGATGTTATTATTTAGATTTAGTCTTATATGCCTAATTTATCTCCTGGAGCTATTTCTTTTTTTTTTTTTAGAGTTCTACAACACATTTATTCTCTATTTACTTCATACACTAAACAATGGAAATTTTTGCAAGATAATGTATGAAAATTTTCTATTAAATCATTATCTCAAACTTGATGGGAGAGTAGAATTGAAAGTGTCAAACCAATAAAACTTCAAGCACCATAGATAAGAGATGTTTTGCTTCAATTATCAAAATATAGTGAAGATCCTAAATTAAAAAGTGAAGCCCTATGTTTAACAACTTATAAGATTAAAAATTTTGAATTTTTATTAGGAATGAATATTTGGTATGATATTTTCTTTGTTGTTAATTTTGTTAATAAGATTTTACAATAGAAAGATATGCATATAGATGTTGTTATAGATAATTTAAAAGGTTTTATTGCTTATTTAAAAAATTATAGGAAAAATGGATTTACTTTGGTTTTGGATTCCACAAAAAAATTAGTTGTTTAAATGGATATAAAGCCCAAATTTTGTGAAAAGTATATAATTCATAGAAAATCATACTTTGATGAAAATGTTAATGATGAGATCACATATTTAGTTCAAGATTTTGTTTGGATTGAATATTTTATATGCCCAGTGGATCAATCTATTTCTTTTATTGAGACTCGATTTGAGCAGATTTTCAAATATGAAGCTATTTTTGTTTTTTATTTGAATTTAAAAATTTTAAAACTTTAAGCGATGATAAATTAAAAAAATATTGTATTAATCTTGAAAAAATTTTAAGATCTAGTTAACATTCAAATATTGATGGTCTCGATTTATTTTCAAAATTAAAAGTATTGAAAGAAATATTAAAAGAAAAAGTTAGCACTCCAAACGAAGTATTAAATTGTATAAAATGATTACATTCTTTCCCATGTGTGACATGTGTATATTGTTTATAGAATATTATTAACAATACCCGTAACAATTGCTACTATCGATAGAAGTTTTTCAAAATTAAAATTCTTTAAATCTTATCTAAGATCAACAATGTTACAAAATAGGTTGAATAAATCAACTATTTTATCTATTAAAAGTGAAATATTAAAATTAATTAATTATAAAACATTTAAAGATAAATGATTTTGCATATCAAAATGTTAAAAAATTAACATAAAAAACAATAATTATTTCATTTATTTTTTATAGATATTTTGCTTTAAATCCTAATTTATCTAGACACAACCCTGGCCGGACAATCACAATTAAGTTTTAAAGATGATCATTGGATACTTATAGATTGAAAAAGTCTTTCTCACTTGAGAGAGATTAAAGATAAAAAAGTTAACAACAATATAAATGAAAAAATAATTCATAAAATGATTAAGTGTAATATTAAATTCAGTTACATAGTTATTCAGTGTTCCATTGGAAAAAAAAAATCTCTGGTTATATGCACAAGATGTGGCACTAGCTTAGTGGATTTTTCTGGTTTTGGACATACGTCTAATGTTGATGCAGAATTGCTGGCTATTGATCAAGGGTTGCTGCTAGCTTGGAATTCTGGTTTTACACCCATCATTTGTGAAGCAGATTCTATGACGGCTTTGCATTTGAACACGAAGGAGGATTCAACTCTTCCATCCTTACGCTGTAGTGGTTAATCAAATTCGTTCTTATTATATTGACAAACTTTGTTCTCTTTCTTTTTGCCATTTTTCTAGAGGAAAATGACAGTCAGATCCAAAAAATTTTGTTAGTGAGGTAAAAGAAAACAATATATTATATCTTTATAGAAGAAAAATATTATATATTTTTATCAAATATATAATTTTTTAATTACATATATAAGTTTTTACAAATTACAATCGACTTAAAGATGTGTGTTTCTCACTGATTTTATATATATGCTTGCTATTATAAGAGTAAAATAACAAAAATAAAAAAAATTAAAAGTAAAATTAATACCAATTTATAACCCTTTTTATCTCTTAGCTATAATTTTCTACATAAAATATTACCTTTGAAACAACATCTATTTTTTATGAGAGCAAAATATTTTTTTTATCAAATACATATAAAAAAAAATTATTTTGGGGGCAATTGTCCCCACAGTTTCTAACCTATATCCGTTCCCCGTTGCAGAGCTTGACAGATAAAATCTCTTTTGTAATTTATTAATAACACTACTCAGATTATTTATTTTACAATTTTATGCCTTTTTATTGCCGAGCTTATTATGCAGTGACAAAGCTTTGACTGTATTTTTTTTATTTTATTTTACACCATCAAATCTAGTTTTATAGCGATTTTAAAAGATTGGGAATGTAATGTGTTATGCAACTTTAGACAGGAAAAAAAAGTTTAAAAAATTGTAACTATAAAAATCAAAATTAAATATTTTTAACTATTGAGACTAAAAAGATAAGTTGTAATTATAAGGGATAAAAATGATAATTAAACCTATTTTTTAATACCTATATATATTATAAATTATTTGAGTTTAATATTTATAGTCTATTTATGTAAAATATTTTATTTTATAAATCATAAAAAATTATGGTAAGTATGAATTTTAAAACTATTATTCAAAAATTAATAAATTTATTATTGAAGATAAATATATATATCTAAAATTTAATGTATCATATTATCAGTAAAAAATTATTTTTTATTTTAATATCATATTTGTTGTTTATTAGAGGGGATTGTTAACTTATTTCGACTAATTTTTATAAAGGATAAGTTACTCATCAACATCTTTTCTTTTCGACAAAAAAACTATTTCTTTATTTAAAAAGTAATTTAAAATAAATGATATTTTTATTATTTTATCTAAGACTCTCTCTCCAATCAGTTTTTTTATTATTATTTTTTGTATAAATCAATCTTATCATCCTAAATCTTCCAAAATTACACTTTTTTCTAATTTTTGTTTTTTCTCTCTCTTCCCGGAGCTCTCGTCTGAACGCCATAAGCTTTTCTCCAATTTCTTCTCAAAACAATTGCACCAAATTGTTTTCCCCACAAAGGTACGTTTCCTAATTATTCAATCTTGCTTTTCAAATGGCACATAATTGCAGCTATAGTATTTATCTATAATCTGAACTCTCGGTCCGTTTTGCACATGAGACGTTATTGTATTTAGTTGCGGGCTGCTGCTAATACTTTTTAATGTGGTATTTACAACTTGTAATTTTGTTTGGTTTTTTGGTGATGTCTAGTTTCTGACCATTTTTCTTTTTGAAATATTCAGATTTAAACTAAGATCAATATGGCTGCCAAAGAAGGAAATGGTGTGAATGGTTAAAGAGAGAGAAAGTGTCTATAGATAAAATAACAAAAATATCTTTTATTTTAAATTACTTTTTAAAAAAAGAAATAGTTTTTTCTTAAAAAGAAAAGGTGTTGATTTTTACCTTACTCCTTCATAAAAATTAGTGAGAATAAGTTAGTGATCCCCTTTATTAAATTGTTAATTAACAAGTCCTAATTAAAATTAAAGACTTATAATTATTGTGAATAAGATATCAATATATAATTTAAATATATAAATATATATGTAATGATATTTATTAGATAAAAATTAATAAATCTCATTTATTAAATTACTTATATAGATGATATATACCTGGATATCATCATTGAATTGAATTCTCAATTAAGAATTCCTAGTGACTAATATTACTTTAATATATTAATAGGAAATTCTTAAGAAGAAATATAATATTTTTTTTTACTTAGTATGAATGACAAAAAAATATGTGCCCGTGAACATGCGTGGATAAAATTTGTAGTGAATATGAGATGGATAGTGCACACATATGGATATATGATACTCATACATGCGGGTATCGCTACCTGAAAAATTACCAAAATAATCTCTCTCTCTCTTTATATATGTATATATATCAATTGAAAAGTAAGGTTGTTGAAGAGTAAAATATCAATTGCAGAATGTTTTATTATTTAGACTTAGGGAATTGAACAAATGTTTTTATTGGACTTGTATTTTAGATAGACTAATTTTATTTTAACTAATGTTTTAAAGAGACTAATGTTATTTGAATTTATGCTTTTGGTGTTATGTAATGATATGTTTTAAAGAGTGTAATTCTCGTGAAGTTGTTGAACATTATCTATATTTTTCTTTGTTTTCCTAAAAAAAAAGATTTTTTTTAATTTTATTTTTTATTATCCATGGATATCCACGAGTTTGCAAATGTCCACAGGTAGTTGCATACATGGGTACTCGCAGTTTCACGGGCGGTTATTTTAGCACATGAGGCGGGTAGCAATTATATACTACCCGTGCTCATTGTCATTCCTAGATCTAAGATTATATAATAATTAATAAGTTATTTATAATATTTTAATTTCAGTAACCTAATTACTTAGGATACTAGTTGAATGAATGTTAAATATGATTAAATACTTTTAGAATTAATGATTAATTAAGAAGGAAACCATCAACTCTAGGTAATAAGTTTGAACTATATGATATAATTAAGACTTTGGTCAATACAATTGAATGAAATAATTTCTTAAGTCATTCATTGATTAAATATAATGTGTTAACTTATTAGAGTTTGATGGTAATATTATATTCTAAAATTAACCTTAGTTGTAAATGATGAAGTTAAATATTTCATTATTCTTCTATTAGTTCTTGAAGGTAAAAGATGTTACTTCATTTTATCTCGATATTAAGGGGTATTGTTAGACACCTACCTTGATTAGTAAATTAATTATGATTAATTTAATATTAATTTATTATTGAACTTACGAGATCACGCACAAACGAGTTTGACAATAATATTATACTCTAAGATAATTTCTTAAGTCATTCATTGATTAAATATAATATGTTAACATAGTAGCGTTTGACCGTAATATTATACTCTAAAACTAATTAACCGTAGCGGTAGATTATGGAATAAAATATTATATTATTATTCTATTGGTTCTTAAAGGTAAAAGATGTTACTTCATTCTATGTATATATTAAGGAATGTTGTTAGACGCTTGAGTAGTAAATTAATTATGATTAATTTACTATTGAACCTATGAGATCACATATAAATGTGTGTTTCAATCTTTATAAAAGAAAATAATTTATTTGATAATTGAATTAGAGAATTTAATTTAATTAAATGAATATTTTAGTGTAATATTATTATATTCTTTGTTAGCATCAAGACTATAATTAATATAAATAAAGTATTATTTTATAAATATAAAAATTGTCCACAAAATAAGAATAGTATTATATTAATGGCTAATATAAAGAGTAAATCATCATGTGACTAATTACACTAACTAGTCATGTGATTATTTACGAACTATTTTTGACTTATATCATGAAATTTTTTAAAATATAAAGATAAAGAGATTTAAAATTATTTTAAATAAAATATCTTTTTTTTAAAAGATCCAAATTCATATATAACTCTATAATATTATAAATAGAAGCATATGTCTAACACAAATTAAAAAAAATGAAGTCTAATTTCTAGGCATAAAAAATAGAAATAATTTTTTTTTTAGAGTTTCACTCATCCGGATAGCAAAGATTAATATGTTGATATATGTAATGTCTTCATTTTATTAATGGAAGTAATGGAATAAAATTTGTGTTGTTCAAGAATACGCTTTCCGGAATATTTTGAATGCAAAAATAGATTATAATCTTTGGATGCAAATATTAAGAACACTTTTATTTAATTATCACTTATCATAAATATGAATTTATAATTAAATAAAAATATAAAAATCTTCCATTATCAATATAATACATATATCAACTACTCATTTTTTCTTAATAAGCCAAACAACTATAATTAGAGGATATTCCCAAAATCGATTATCATCATAAAATAAACAGTATATTAGAGGTCCCTTCTATGCTTCGCCACAGATAAAGAGGGAAGTATTGGTTAGCTAAGCAAGGTTCAATGTTTAGAGATAGTTTGAAAATTTGGGACTCTTGTCAGGTGCTTTTGCTTAGTGTCTTGGTGTCGTTAGTGATACTGAGTTACTTAGGAGGAAAACTTGATCATAATTATCTCCCGTTAAAAATACATCTGATCTAAAAAATAATAATTACTTGTCTGACATTTTAATTAAATGTTCAAGAGTATTTTTATATTCCTAATTTTAATTGTTTTCATTAAGCATTAAATACGCATTACTGTACGTACAAGAAGATTGATGTTTAAATTACATGAATAAAATATGCTCACTTTATAAATAAAAGTTTAATTTTCATAATTTTACTCTTTCAACCAAGATAAACATTCGAAGTATGATATTTAAAATAGTTATTCTAATTACATGGTAGTATAAATATATTTTACTTTATTTTAATTAATTTTTTTACAAAGAATATGCATATTTATTTTTTATATTATTTTCTAATTCAAAATAATGGCAATATTTTAATGAAAAATGATAATGTAATAGTTAAACATATTTTTTCTATTTCATTAGCTGTACCATGTTTTTATGATTTTTATTTAATTTACCTATTATAATATTAAAAAGATTAACCCCCCGCAACGCGTGCGTATATATCTAGTTTTAGTAATTTCTAAGGCCGGAAGGAATTAGTTACAGATATCCTTATAAAAAAATGTTTAAATATATTTTTATCTCTCATAAATTTACTTTTTAATAAATATTTTTTGTGTTATGTCCACAGTTACCTTTATTATTGAACGTGACCACCCCCACTACCATGGTGGTGAAGGATGTGAGAAAAACATTAAAGGATGGGAGGAAGGGTAAAACATGAAATAAAAGATGAGAGAAAGAAAGAAAAACAATTTGAAGGCAAATAGTGTTAAAGATGGAGATGTGAATAAATTAATATTTAATCATTTATTTTATTTTAATATGTAATATAAAATAATTTCTTTTTGTCCATATAAATATATTATTTTATTTTAATCGTGGTAGATTATTTTTTGTCTCAATAAATAATGATGATGTGACATATTGATGGAATATGATAACATCATGTGATGATGTGATATTTTATATCATCAATTTATTTGTCAAATTATTATTTTTGTTATAAAGATAAATGACAATCATGAAAAATAACAATCATTTATAAGAATTAAAACTTTATTTTTGTGGAGATGAAAATATTAAAAAGAAAGATAAATTGTAGAAATGAAAAATATATTTAAGTTTTTTTATTTATTTATGGGGTGTTTATCACATTCACATTTCAAAAACTAGATATCTTCTGAGATCACTTTTGTTTTTTTTGCTTATGTAAAGTTTTTCAAGAGAACTCAAAGTAAAGGTTTGTTTATCATAAGATAAAGCCATAAAGGAAGTGCAGAGGAAGCAAGAGAACAAAGCCGTGCTAAACTTGTACAAAAGCTTTCTATATGAAAATTACGATTAACCAATTGTGATGTGTTTTTCAAGTAATGCAAAAGTAGCACACTCATCTTATATGGACTAATTTATTGACTTTTACTTGCAGGACAACAAGAGTGCTTTACTTCTCAAAATGAAATTGTATGGCGTGGTTTGTCTCTTACAAGGAGTATGATTTGTTGGCACACTGTTACTGAAATTAATTGTTTATGTATAGAGCTACGAAATTATGAGATTGGAGAACTAGCTTATATTGGTAGAGAATAAGGAATTTTCAGACCCGTCAGAAGTGGAAACCAGAACATCTTTAGAACTAATTGGTCTATCATTATTCTCAGTAATCAAGTGGCCATTACTTGTCTTCTGCTGTTGATCAAACATCATCTTCAGCTGCTTACCTTGCTCCTCAATCCTCAACTGTAATTTTCTCTGAATCTGGAGCAAGTAAATTGAAATGAAAATTTGAAGTCAATGAACATTATGAAGAGAATGTAACTATGAAGTACAAAGTATGAACATCAAGATTTGGAGAACATGAAAATATAGTTGCCGAAAAGTCACAAGATATAGCAAGGATGAGAAATGCTAGTAACACAATCTCTATTAGTTGAAATTTATGAAAAATCACAAAATTTTGTGGATTTCACTTTATATTTAATGTCCACTTTATATTTAATGAACTTCACTCGTAATTTTGTAGTTCTCAAAAAATCTTAACTAATAGTAAAGATTGTGTTACTGAGAGTCCTCTAACAAGGATATACCTCTAGCTGTTCATGAAGACGCCGCTGAACATCTAACTGCAACTGAAGTGCCTCTTTAATTTGCAATCCACTGAGAATCAAGAAACAAGAAACAAGAAATTAAGTTGATTAACAGCATCTTATGCCAATATGAAAATAACTATGAATTGAAGTATTTGAACTGTAGAAGGATAATTGATAACGGTGGCTTAGGAAAAAGAAGTAGTGTTACGTTTTGACATCAAGATGCACATTCTCTACATTGGTTCTTTTGTCAGATTTCCCTGAAACATGAAAACATAATTTGAAAATGAATAATAACAAAAAGGGCATTGAAGATCCTGAATAACAGCAGAATAATAATACAGTATTTTCTATAGCAGAGGAAGTAAACTGTATTTGACATTTAATAATTCAAGCTTTGTACCATATGAAAGAATACCTGGAACTATATTCAATCAAGAAAGCACTATTTTACCCTTTCAGTTTTAGCTAGTTAAGTGTGAAGGTATCAACTAAACAATTTATATTAGTTTATAAGTTCATCCTATAAAAGGTATAGAGCTGTCAAAATGGCCTGATTGGCCCGGTCTATCGCTAGCTCGTGTGGGCTAAGTGCCAAAAGGCCCATAGGTAAAAAATCCCCCAGGGCTAGTAATATTATGTCATTTTTTAATACTCAAGTCAAAGTCAACTGAAATAAACTCCAAAAACAGTCAAGGTCGATAAAAATAACTTTAATCGAGATTGACCAAAATTAACAACAAATATATGTTGGTTGAAAATAGCCTCAATGGAGGTTGACTGAGTATAGTCCTAATAGAGATCGACTGAACACCACCCTAGCCAAGTTCGGGTGAACACAACCTTGGTCGAGGTTGGTCGAAAAGAACCCTAACTGAGGTTGGCTGAAATTAATCCTAACTGAAGTAGGACAAAAATAACCCTTGGTCACGGTCAACAAAAATTAACCTTAACCAAGGTCAGCTAAAATCAACTCGATCGAGTTAGGTTGAGAACAATCATTATCGAGGTTGATAAAAAATAGCCTTGACTGAGGTTGGCCAAAAATAGCTTTAACCTAGGTGACCGAAAATATCCCCAACTGAGGTCGATCAAAAACAGCCCTAACCAATGTCGGCCAAAAATAGTCTTGGCTGAGGTCGACTGAAAATACCCATAGCCAAGCTTGGCCAAAAATGAACCCTACTCGAGGGCAACCACATATTAACCCTAGCTGAGGTCAACCACTAACCCTAGTTGAGGTCAAGCAAAAATAGTCTAGTCGAGTGGCTAAAAATAACCTTGATTGAGGTTAGCTAAAAATAGCCTTGGTCGAGGTCATTTGAAATTAGTCTTACTCGAGTCGACCGAAAATAACCTTGGTCGACTTTGTCCAAAAATAGTCCTGACCGAGGTCAACCGAAAATAGTTATGGTCAAGGACGACCCAAAATAATTCTGGTCAAGCTCGGTCGAAAAATAACTCTAGTTGAGGTTGATCGAAAGAGGTCGGCCGAAAATTGACCCTAATTGAGATCAACTGAAAATTAACCCTACCTGAGGTCAGTAGAAATCAGTTTGGCCGAAGTCGATTGAAATTAACCCTAGCTGAGGTCAGCCAAAAAGAGCTCTGCCAAGGTCGAGCAAAATCAGCCCTGGTTAAGGACGACCAAAAACAACCCTATCCAAGGTCTCGAGGTTGGTCGTAAACTGCCCTGACTGAGGTTTGCCAAAAATAGCCTTGGCCTAGGTTGACATAAAACAACCCTGGGCTTGGTCGATAAAAAATAACCCTAGGTCACTATTGGAAAAAAAAATAGCCATGGTCGAGATTGGCCAAAAATAACCCTAGCGTAGGTTGGCAAAAAACAGTTATGTCGAGGTTGACTGAAAACTATCTTGGTGAAGGTCGATCAAAAATTTCACAGCAAAGGTCAACCAAAAACAACTTTGTCGAGGTAAGTCAAAAAAATTCTCATGAATGTCAACCAAAAATAACCTTAGTCGAAATAATTTAAAGTTAACCTAGAAAAGGTTGATCAAAATTAACGTTAACCAACTGATTTAAAAATATATTTTTTGGATAATTGAAAAAAAATCACTTTTTAAAATAGCATGACCCATGGACTACCCTTGGCCTTGACCCCATATTAAGTGGGGTTGTATGGGTTGGGGTCCTATAGGATCCCTCAATAGGGGGCTGAGGCCCACTAGGACCATTATGGAGAGTCAAGTGGGCTGGTCCTAGGACCTATGACTATTTTGACAGGCCTAGAAAGGTAATTTATTATGTGAATGCTATCAAATTTAAGTGCCGTGAAATGTACTTGACATATGATATAGAAACTGCACTGCAACTGTGTTAGAAATTACCTTGAGTTGGCTGTGGCATGAATTTGGCAATTCTATATTTCTGCAAATGACTTTTAACATGGAAGATGGTCAATCCATCTGAATCCATCAGCCTTAATATAGCTTTTGGTGTTGCTTCTACAATCAAGCAGCCAAGAAGATTATCAGATGTTGAATAGTGTTTTATGTAATGAAAAAAATTAGCTAGTTACTTAGGGTACGTTTGATTTCTATTTCTAAAAACTGTTTTTAGTTTTCAAAATGAAACTAAACAAGGTTGCTCAAACAGCTTGTGGAGGGTGGTGTAAGGAACAAATGAGAGTGTGAAATGGAGGGAGAGATTGAACAAGATGAAAACAAAAGATGGGAACTCCCAGCAGTTCTGTTTTTGTGGTCTTTAAAACAATTGTTTTAAAACAATTTTCAAAACTTGTTAGATTTTGGATGAGAAATTGATTGCAAAGTATTATGAAATTATTTTAGAAAACAGTTTTTAAAACAAAAAAGTTGAAAAGGGAATCAAACAAGCCCTTACTCTCGGCACCTCCAAGGCGATTCACACACTCAACAAACTTCTCATGAAGTTCCTGAGTCCATCTTATTCTTGTTTTACTTGAAACTACTGGTCCATTTGAATTAGAATTTCCAGAAGTAGTTGACATGCTACCTGTTGGAGAAAGCATCTCTTGCTGAGAAGAGAAGCTAAGCTGTGCAGAAGGTAAATTGAATGGGCCACAAGAAACCTACACAAAGGATGCAGTAACAACATAAGCCAATCAAGGAATGAACAACGGACAAAATTAAATATGTGGTTGGCAAAAAAACTTACTGATTGATCCTGATTTCCTTTAGAAGGAATTGAAGGGCTTATACCAGTTGAGATAGCATCATCAATGAAAAACTTATGTTGTTCAATTGGAAGAAAATTGCTGCCAGGAAAATCCCCATATGGGATTTTATTAGAGTCTTCAGGAGATCTAACACATTGATCACTATTCAAATGAGATTTGAGAATTTCTTGCAAGGGATTTGACAAGTCAAAGTTGGGGGGAGGTTGGTTTGCTAATGAAGCCATGAAAAGGCTTTGCCTGGGAGATTGATACAAAGGGAATTCCATATTACTAAACTTAGAGGACTGAGACATCAAAGAGAGATTATTACCAATTTGGCTATCATATTGTGGGAAACCACCCATGCACATTTCTGTTGCATAAAAGGCTGAAGCTGGTGACTCAAAACGGCTTATAATGCTGCTAGATGATTTGGTTTGGCCTATGTTTGGTTCTTGTTCCACTCCTCCACCACTTGCCATGGCAAGTGGCTGATTGCTAGTTCCCATATTTGAAGCCTGTCTCATATCAAAATATTGACTAGAACAATTTCCAAACTCAGAGTTCCAATCACCATTTAGACCATAGCTTTGTTGAATCCGTCCTACACATGAATCAATCCTGTTCTCATTCATTTATAGACACCCCAAAATGTCCCTTCAAAATTTGACTAGAAAAGTTGCAAAATAACTGTTCAAATTTTCTGGAGCTTACATGAATCTATGAGAAGTTCATCCTTGTTAAGGAGCACCCTTTTGAAGGGTGGTGAAGGGAAGAAAACAAAAACCAGAAACGCAACAAGAAGATTGGAAAGGTAAGAATACGGCTATATTCTAGCCTTATGGCATAAAGTGCTGTCTTTTATTCCTGAAAGCTTCATGAATAAGATTTGAATCTAATTTGTCTAAATGCTACCATGCAAGGTCATTATTTATTATTTATTTGTTTAAGACCACTTGTATCTTTAAGAGAAGACAATTCTGATGTAGTTGACTAAGACTACTATCATAGGCGCTAAAACTTTCCCTCCAAATATTTAATGCAGCTGGATGCCTAGATTCCATATTGAGATTGCTTATCATGCGTTTGGTGGTTTTCATTATTTGTTATAATGAATGAAACAATTATCAATTGACACAACCGAAGTACAGAACACCGAAAACAACAAAGCTCGATAAACAAATAGATAATTTTGTCTAATGTTATCTTCAAGTGCATTTAAAACAAAATGCAAGAGAATCAGAAGAAAGATGAAAGCTAAGCAACCGAACTTGAATGAGTCACAAATAGAGGTTCAAAACAGGCCCAAAACTATTACTAAATACTTATTCATCATCATCTTGAAATTGTAGAATATTGTTGTTGCCATCTATAGTGTGATAATAAAATGTTAGATAAAGATACTCGCATAAATTCACAAGTAAAAGATCTGCAATTATTCTTATATTGGATTCGGAAGAAATATCATTAGCCACCCACAGGAGTAATAAATATGAATATAGATAGATAGCCGAATCTTCCTTTCCGAAAAGAGAAAATATATATTAGAATTAAAAATCTTGTCCCATTTGCCTGACACTGCATCTTGCAAAGTGGGGTATCAGAAATTACTAAAAAAGTGTAACTAACTTTTGTTCATCTTAAAAGCATAACAGAATTTCAACTTCAGAGTTTCCAACATTGCTCAGTAACCTTAATCTTAATGGGCTTTCCATTAACGAAAGGTAAAAGGATATACACATATTCAGCGTATTCATCCACTGTACTTTCTTCTGGCCATTGATTTAACAAGGTCAAAATGCAAGAAATATCCATTAACTGTAGGTCAATTTTATTCATATGATAACTTATAAGAAATTGATTGAATAATAATATATAAAAAAGAGCTTATAACAAATTGAGTTGCGAATTTTTTAATGACTTCTCTAAAACTGAAGGAAATATACTCTAAGGGATAATTATAGACTTCGATTAATAATTAACTGTTGAAATTCTAGTCATTTCATGATTTTACTATATTTTTATATTCTCTATTGTTAATTAGAGATGATAAAGAGGACTAATCTGACCTATTTTGACTTGTTCTTCCCCTAACCCCTGTTAAAAACATGCTGGACAGGTTGACTCGCCAAAAATGAAAAAAATAAAATAAAAGAGAAAGTTAAAGTTTTTTTTACAAAACTTATTCAAATTGCAAATTTAATTAAAGGACCTAAATTATATTAATAATTTAGCCTAAATTTGATTTGAATATAAATTTTTCTAATAGTATCAAAAGAATTGAGTTTATAAAATACACTAGCAATAATAATAAATGTGTATTTTGATTTTTGAAGAACACTAAAACTTGACAAAAAAATTAATGGTAATTGCCAACCATATTAATTCTAATTGCAAGACCGGATAGATATTGGAGTGAAAACACTAAGCCAAAACAATAAATACTTAATAAGATTTACATATTTATTTTTCTTAAAAAATTTAGTGATTTGGTGGGCCAACCTATTTTGCTCGTTAAGTTAGTAGTTTGGATGGAACGGGTGACAAGATCTTGACTTGTCATTTTTAAGTAGATTGATGAATGAAATAATATGTCAGATCTAACCTATTTTGTCATCCCACTAAAATTTTTGTAACCTCATGATTAATAAGAAAAAAAAAACTTTTTATTATAAAATTTAGTCACTAACTCAATGGTTTTTTTAAGGGGTGTGAAATCTACATATAAACATAGAAAAAGATGACTTGCCCACTTAACTTTTATGTGTGTTGAAGTTGGAATGTATGCTCGCTATCCTGTAGGGGAATTGAAAGTATAATAACTTCTTAGCATTTACATAGCAAGAGATAACTTGCCCCACTTAACTTTTATATTTGTTGAAGTTAGAAAGTATGCTCGCTATTCTGAATGGGAAATGAAAGTATAATATCTTCTTAGAATTTATGTATAATGCACGTTTGGTTGTCTTACTTTATGTTCATTGTACATAGAACTTTAACATACAAAACAACACAATTTTTAGGATAAATTGTACTTGACTTTTTTTCCTGTACTTTAACACTTTCTTGAAGTATTTGTCTATTTTTGCACTTTATTTTTTTTATGGTTTGGACTAAAATCAAATTAAAAATTATGTTATAGGTAATAATATTGATTGAGTTCTATATATTCTTATCATTTAATCTCCGTATATATAGTTTAGATTAAAGTGAAAATGTTAAAAATTATAGAGCAAAATTTCTGTCTTTTCCTATTTTACTTATGACCTTTGACTATGTATGAAAAGTTGTGATGCACTAACTGCATGGCAAAAGTTCCATATTATTCTTTATACCAACTTTAAAATATTTTTCAACTAGCCAATGTGGTAACTAACACCTAGTGTTCTAAATTGGGTTTGAGGTTCAATATGTTTAAAGTGCCATCTCAGCTCAAAGGGAGAATCAACTAGCTTAGATGTTGACTGAAGTCATAAAACAGCATTATCCATATATAAGATGCTTATAACTAAAGAGTCTACCCCAGTTTATAACATCCCATTTTTTTAAAATAAATTAAAAAAAATTATTTAAAAATAAATAGTTTTAAAAAAATGATGAGGCTTTTATAATTAAATAAATAAGAAAACATAATTTTATTAATTAAAATAATGGTTTGAAACAAAATAAAAAAGATATTTTATTTATTCATTTGATAGGAAATAAAATAGAATTCTTGTTTATAAATTAATAAAAAGAAAGAAAAATAGAGTAAATAATAGGCTTGGAGTACCCTAATTATAAATAGAGACATGTTAGGTCAATTTTCAGACTTGCGATACGTCTCTATGCTTCTTCTTCCTCTCAATTTCGTTTTCCCTTCTTCCTCTCCCAAAATCTTCTATTTTTTTGCATACACCCAAGCCTGTTTCATAAAATGACGATCCCGGATCTGTTAGCCGTTGGATCGTTGTGAAATTTGAGCACCAAATTTGAAACTCATTTTTAAACATTCTCACCGTTGGAATTTTTGAAATAATGTCTGACCTGAGAGACATGCCCTTCACATCGTAACTTTCTTTTTTCCTCATACACCCAAACCTATTCCACTAAAACTACAATCTCAGACTCGTTAACCATTGGATCATCGTGAAATTTAAACATCAAGTTTGCGATTTAAGTTTTCACACCTTCACCGTTGGGATTTATGAATAATATCTATAGAGAGAGAAATGTCCATCGCACGGGGACAGTAAAATGGAGGCTTCAATCCCTTCTCTTTCGCTCTAACGTTTGGAAACCCTATTAGAGCAACTAGAGGAAAAACTTGAGAAATCTTAGAAAGCTACTAGAGATGCTGCTATCACTGCCAGAATACACATGTGAGCCTGCTCAGAGGTAAGGGATGAATTTATCACAATTGGGGTTAGAATGAACATGTGTTGGGAGACGATGTCTAGGGTGCGAAAGTGAAACTTCTTTCGCATCCTACACAAGTTTACAAAAAAAGGTAACAGTCATTCGGGTCTGTATGATTTAATAATAAAAAAATTGAATGGATTGGATTTGATGATGGCAACCGGATTGAGAGGTTGCTCCTACGGTAATTGTTCTTCCCTCCCCCCTCCCCCTCTACCTGTGGTGATGTCGAAGAGGCTAGATCTCCAGCGACGACGGTTCTAGTTATGGCGGCGGAGGAAGTACCGGTTGTAAAAGGAGCCCTCCCCTTCGGTGTAAGCTTCAGACCCATTGTCTTCATCGCGAAAGTGACCTCCGGCGCCACCTTGAACACCTCTGGCCAACACGAGAATCTCATGACCATGTATAACAAAGTTCTCAGAGTTGAGTTTGAGTTTCCACCGTGGTTTTTGCCTGAGTCAAAGAAGCTAATCTCCAAGATTGTAGTGGCGGATCCCGCCAAGAGAACCACGATTTCGGCCATAACTCGCATGTCGTGGTTCTGGAAGGGCTTTTCTTCATTTTTTGCTCCAGACTTGTGTCAGTTGGAGAAACAAGAGGCCCTTACGATTACGGAGGAAGAAAACAATTTCAAGATGCCTAAGTTCTTCAACGCGTTTGAGTTTATTTCGTCCATGTCTTCTAGGTTCAACCTCTCAAGGATGTTCGAGAGCAAGAGGAAGACAACGACGATGTTCACGCTGAAGTGCTCCACGGCGGTGATTGTGGCGAAGATTGCGGTGGCGACATGGGGGCTGAGGTTCCGCGTGGCGAAGGTCAAGGACTTCAAGATCCGGCTGAAGGGTGCGACGAAGGGGAGGAAGAAGAGGCAAGCGGTCACGGTAGAGGTGTTCGAGGTGGCGCCGGAGGTCACTTTCGCGACGAAGACAATGGAAGGGGAGGGCTCCTATTACAACCGGTACCCCAAACAGATCTCCATCGTTTGATTTTCTAATTTTAAAATCGGACGGACGCGATGCATTCTTTTTCTTTTTTTACCGAAACTTGCGTTGGGTGCAAAAGTAGTTTCACTTTTGCACCCTAGTCGCCGTCGTGTTGGGACCCTTAGAGGATCACATTGAGGTTTATTTTGGGATATTTATTGTATTGTAATTCTTCCTATATGATTATGTGAAATTGTTTGAGGGGTTTTACTCCCTGTGTTGTGAGAAGAATTTTTGTGTAATTTAATTTTGTGTTTTGGATAAGATTAGCGTGATAAATAGTTATATTGGGATCACGAAATTGTGTATAAGTGATAAAATGAATATGTGATGAATTGTGGGATAACATGTTGCTTTGAGATTATAATATTGTTATTGAGATTGAGTATAAGTGCAAAGTTAAACATATGTTAATTTGTGAGATACACGTAAACATGTGATGGTGGATTGTGACATTATGAGATGTTAAATTGTGGACATGAGATTTGGTTGTGAATAAGTGTGTGATTAACACTTGATATGACAATACTTGTGTTGTGAGCTATGAATTATACAATAACCTTGGTGTTTACCTTGAGAAAATTATTTATGCGCAGTGTTAAATGGAAAGTGTAGAATTCCTAGTTAGGAACCTAAAGTGTTAAATTGTATTACAATGTGTTAGACGTGTTTGAAACACGAGTTTGAGGTTTTGAGTATAATTCATGAGCAGTGTCTGTGTGCAAAAAAATTATTTTAGGGGTTGGACATGAATCAGGAAGGTGAGGCCCTAATAGATTCTTTGAAGTCTAGGCGTTGGGGGTAAATACACTCAGTTTGAGTGCTTCTTTAAGCCTATGTTGATCCCATATGGTTGGAGCATTCTTGCAAAATAGAGTGATCCTGACTAGTCATCTTATGATTTTACTTAGCAAGAGTGACCTGGCATACCCATTGTGTGATGTGTCTTGTTATGTACTCCTAAGTGCTCTAGTGTGGTTTTTCACTAACATGGTATCACATTGCATATAGGCTTGAGTCTTAGTATAATTATTACATAACGCTTTCTAATTGTTTATTATTAAATTGATGAGTGTTATTACGTCTTGACCCAAGTGTGTGATTCATGTGTAATGTGATTGGTGATTAAAAATTAATTTTAAATGATAAAGTGGTGAAGTAACGTGGATTGTATTAAGTTAAGCTATGTTATAAATACTTCCACAATTTATTTTGATTACATCTTTATTTTTTTGTATTTTTTTAGAATTGTCATAATTCATTCCCTATGTGCTATTTGTGTTTGGATCCTGTGATGATCTCAAATCTTGTGTTCGTGGAGTAGATGATTAGGTGGATGACTTTAAAGAACCTCATGCTAGAGGGCGCTAAAACACAATACTCTGATAGGATGTGACATTAGGGCATAGGTTTTTATATTAATTGCATGAAGTATTGGACAACCTTGTTTTGAACCGAGATTATTTTATTATTTATTTGGACACATTCTATTATGATGTCAGGAAAGTGAATGTGAGCCTTTTACCCTTTTGAAATGCTTTTATTTAAATGTGTTTTAAATTTTTTTTATTCTTTTTGTTATTAGTACATATATGTGTGAGGTAAAGGGTGTCACACAGTTCAGAGTAAAATGATAGTGTTTCACTCCATAGTAGGCTAACATTGCCTTTCAAAAACCTTGATCTCTGTGCTAGGAAACTTAACCATTATATTAGGTGTTGACCAAAGTCAATATCAATATGCATGTATAAGATTGCTACAACATCTTAGGTATACAAAGGAGTCCGCCGAAGCCTCAAGTAAAGTGATAATTAAAGTTTTATTTCAATTCATAATACAATTAATGTGAACAATGACAAGTATATATTTATTACATGACATTATCTTGCCAAATTGCTAATAATTTGAGCATTAGAATACCTTTTTGTAGCTAGGTACCCTATCCCTTTTCACCATATATATCTCGGCCATATCAAAGCTCAATCAAATTTAACCTCAACTACCTCAAACACAATATATGGTATTTTATCGTTAGTGTATTAAAATGACTTTAGTAAATTCTCCAACAAGTTGACAATATATTGCTAAATATATACATTGTTTGAATTTTGCTTTTTTATATATGTTTCATGGTCTACCCACATAATATAATTAAGCAATAGGCCCAATTAATTACTTTTTGTCTCACTATTTATTTATTATGTTCAATTTCATTTCATTGGTATTTAAAGATTTAATTAGGTTTCATTTTTATAAGAGTCTCTTTTTAGTCATTGTCATCCTCTTAGCGACGGTTGTAAATAAGCAATATCATCCATATTTATTTATAATATATAAAAACTAAACTTCTTACTATTACGCTGTCACGTCAGTAAAATTGATGATTTAGAGAAATGAGAACATTCTCCTTTTGCGTCTATCACTTCTCTTTTTCTTTTTTGTTCTTCAATGTTACTCACAACATAACAAAACCTTATACCAGTACATTTCAATTTAGTCTTACTCACCTCCAAATTCTTCTCATGTTCACGGGCATCAGAAATGGCAATAAAAGAAAGGTGCACGACTTGCAATCACAAGCCTTACCCAACAAAAGCACAAGAGACTCCTACATGGTCATGGAAGCACCATATGCACTACCTGATTGCAAGCAAAGCCACAAAGCGTCAATCTCAGCGTAGTAGCACTAGAGAAAATGTCTCAGTTTTCTGCATTTCCTTCTATATATTTTTATATATTTAATAATATATACATTCTATATATATTTTTATATTATATATTTTAATAAATATATAAGTCTCTCAAAATTAATTAACAATTAATATTTAACTAATAATTAAATAGAATGTGAAATTTTAAATTATTTATTACCAGTTGTAAAAAATTACTACATTTTAAATTTTCATTAGAACACATTTTTTAATTAATTTCTCACATTGAAATACTTAATTTAGATTTGATTTTATGATTATTAATGTATGATACATTTTTGAATTTTAAATTTAAATTTATGTCATTGTTATGTCTCATTATGACACAATTTGATTTTTATTTATATTAATTATTTGATTCAAATTTGATTTCATTGTTGATGTATAACATAATTTTAAACTTTAAATTTCTATTTATAATATATAAAAGCCGAGCTCCTCAATATTACACTGTTGCGTCAACAAAATTGATGATTTGGAAGAATGAGAACATTCTCCTTTTGTGTCTATCATTTCTCTTTTTCTTCTTTCTTTAATATTACTCACAACTTCAATGTTACTCACAATATAACAAAAGCGCACCCAATAGAAATGATAATAAAAGAAAGGTACACAACTTGCAATCACAAGCCTCACCCAACAAAAGCGCAATAGACTCTTGCATGGTCATGGAAGCACCATATGTGACACCCTCTACCCCGACATACATATAAATAAATAAAACATAAAAATATTAATCAACGAATTCACGTGGATAAAAGGTTCACATTCACTTCAATGAGGTAAAATAAAATAAAATAATATTATGCAATTAAAATAAAAAACTCATCTCCAATGTCACATCCTATCAGAGCATTGTGTCCCAACGTCCTTTGACACGAGGTTCTTTAAAGTCATCTACCTAGTCATCTGCTCCCACGAACACAAGGTTCGAGATCATCACAGGATCCAAAGACAAATAACACACTGAGAGTAAGTTATCACACAAAAAAATGACAAAACAAATAAACAAGATGTAATCAAAATAAATTATGGAAATATTTATAACATAGCTTAACTTAATACAATCCACGTCACTTCACCACTTTATCATTTAAAATTCATTTTTCAATCAACAATCACATTACACATAAATCACACACTCGGGTCAAGACATAATAACACTCATCAATTTAATAATAAACAATTAGCAAGCGTTATGCAACAATTATACTAAGACTCAAGCCTACATGCAATGTGTCATGTCAGTGAAAAACCACCCTGGGGCGCTTAGGAGTACATAACAAGACACACCACTCAATGGGTATGTCAGGTCACTCTCACTAAGTAAAATCATAAGGTGACCAGTCAGGGTCACTCCATTTTGCGAGAATGCTCCAACTATATGGGATCAACATAGACTTAAAGGAGTACTCAAATCGAGTGTCTTTACCCCCAAGGCTTAGACTCCATAGAATCCGTTAGGGCCTCACCTTCTTGATTTAGGTCCAACCCCTAAAACAATTTTTGCAAGCAGACACTGCTCATGAATTATACAATACCCAGACCTCACACTTGTGTTTCAAACACGTTTAACACATTGCGCTACAATTTAACATTGGTTCCTAACTAAGAACCTACACTTTCTCTTTAACATTGCGTATAAACACTTTTCTCAATATAAACACTGGTGTGGTTATTGTATAATTCACAGCTCACAGCATAATTATTGTTACATCAAGTGTTAAACACACAAACTTATTCACAACCAAATATCATATCCACAATTTAACATATTATAATATCACAATCCACCATCACAAGTTTACATGTATCTCACAAATTAACACATGTTCAACTTATACTTATACTCGATTTCAACAATAATATTATAAGCAAGCACTACTCATGAATTATACAATACTCACAACCTCACACTCTGTTTCAAACACGTTTTACACATGATTTACAATTTAACATTGGTTCCTAACTAGGAAACCTACATTTTTCCTTTAACACTATGCATCAACTGTAACACCCTGAAATATTACTATTTATAAATCGATGTTTAATTGTATTTATTGTGTTATTTGACTATATGGTTTAATTAAATGAGTGTAGGTATGGCTTGAATTAGTCATGTGTGAATTTCTTGATGTGGATGTTGAGTTATGTGGAGTTTTGTTGAGCTAAGTTGAAATTATGAGATTTTAAATTTTACCTAAACCTATTCTAGTAAAATTGTGATCTTAGATTCGTTAACCGTTGGATCATCTTTACATTTTGTATGGAGCTTCCTAAGATAATTTTCCATAGTCTCACCGTTCGGATTTTTAAAATAACAATTTTTGACGTCTCGGTAAGTGCAAAGGGCGCGCAAAGCGCGAAGGGCATGCTAAGCGCAATTTCAACCCGAGAGGGAATTGCGCTAAGCAAGAATTGACCCGCTGAGCAAGCCATAGTACAGAGGAAGTAGCACTGAGCGAAAAAAATGGGCTTCTGCTTAGCGAGAGAAGCTCGCTAAGCGAGATTTGAAGATTATAAATACGTTCCTCAACGTGAAAAACACGTTTTTTCACTCTCCTCTTCTCCAAAACGCCACCCAAACCCTAACACCTTCTCCACCACCCAAGACCACTGGTGGCCGCCAGGAGCCGCCGTTGCTTGCTGCCGAACCCCTACACCAAGAGGAACACTTTAATCAGAGTGAAATCCTTAGAATCCTCCTCAAGGATTCGGTGGAGAAAATTCCCCCAATCTTCCTTTTCATAGCTTCTCTGAGGTAATCTTGACTTCTAAGCCCTTCTCCTAGTTAGTTTGAGTTCCTCTTGTGTGTTGGGTACTGTAACAGGGTATTTTTACACTTCCTTTGAAAAACCCTAGAGAATGAGACATTGTAAAAGTTATCTTTTTTATAAAATTGATGTTATTTTTGTGACCTTCACTGAACCCTAATTACATTGGTGTGATCGGAATTTTAAAATGATGTCTCCTTTTAGTAGAATCTGAAATCCCCTCAACCCTTTATGTTTTGAAAGGGGTATTTGACTTCGAATATGGTTATTAACCTTATTTTTGAAACCTATACTAAATTCCCTTCAATTTGGCATATAGAACCTTGTGTTTGGACTGACGAGCGTGAACGAGAGAGACCTTTGAGCAACGCAAACAGGAACTGAAGGAGAGCTCACAATAGGTGAGGGAAGTCTATTATAGTTTACAACTTTTAATTCCATAGTTGGGGTCAGGGAACCTAACTATGGGGATGTATGCTTGTCCCTGTTGCATGCTGGTTTTCAAAGAAAATAATGTTTTTGACTAATGGGATGCGATATATCTATTATTGATTAATAACATTACTATTAGACTTGTGTGGTTTGAAGACCTGGGAAATGTGAATCTCAAGCACGAACTAAGATGTATGTATATGCGGAATGTGACTTACTATTGATGTTGCTATTGATGACATTAATAGATATGAGGTGAGGTTTATGTTTATGATGATATTGATATGAAATGATGTTATTGATGATTATGTCAATATGAGTTGATGTTGTTATTGATGATTATTTTAATATGAGATGATGTTATTGTTGTTGATAATGTCATTGAGATGAGATGATGTTGATGTTGAGCATATTGAGATGAAATGTTGATGATGTTGAAAATACACTGTGATGATGTGTGTTGTGTATGTACATGGGGGGTGCATTGACCTTGTTAGATGTCCCTGGTGGGGGAAATAGAGTGGTTAAAGAGTTATAAGCATCTTTGGAGGGGGGTGGCTTAGGATCTTTAATTATTCACGGTCAGTGCATTGATGGTGTCCATGTTTCATACGTTGTGTGATGTGTATGTACATAGGGGGTGCAGCGACCTTGTTGGATATCCCTGGTGCGGGAAAAAGAGTGGTTAAAGAGTTTTAAGCATCTCCGAAGGGGGATGACTTAGAATCTTTAATTATCCACGGTCAGTGCATTGATGGTGCCTATGTTTCATACGTTGTATGTTGTGTATGATCATGTGGGGGGTGCATTGACCTTGTTGGATATCCTTGGTGGGGGAAATAGAGTGGTTAAAGAGTTTTAAGCATCTCTGGAGGGGGATGACTTAGAATCTTTAATTATCCACAGTCAGTGCATTTGATGGTGTCCATGTTTCATACTTCATATGACATGGAAATAGTATAAACTTTGTCAGTAAGTAATTTGTAGTTTCTCATGAGGAGAAATACTTGTACTTAGGGGCATGTCACTCGGTTTAGAACTCCCTTGAGACTCAGGCTGATCACCGTGGGGGGGGGGGGGGTAGGGGGGAGTTGCCTGTGCACGAGAGAGTAACCTCGACACTTATTGCCTAGTTTTTCTAAGTGAGAGTGTCGTATGGACACACTTGGGCTATTTCCTTGGGGATGGTACCATATTGCATATGAGAGTTGAGGTCAGGAACATGCATCATATTGAACATGAATTATTGGAATTGAGGATGGATGATGACTATTTGTTGAGTGTGTATTGGACTAATGAATGTTGGTGCAAGCTTATGATACTTGTTAATGTTTTCTTACTAATTGTGGTTATTTGATTTTTGTATTAATTTCTTTTATAATAAACTCACCCCTCGCAATTTTTGTACTGTGTGGTTGGTACCTGTGATGATCGCGAACCTTTGTTTGTGGGAGCAGAATGACAGTAGTAGTGGATGAGAAGTGAGATTCTTTTGTGGAGCCACCGAGCCGACGTGATGACGTTGGGATTATTTTGGGAGAGTTGTATTTTGTTAATCAATTCCTCCATAGCTTGTTCCGTAATTCTTTTTGTTGATTTGAAGATGTAAATCACAAATTTAATTATATGTATGAACAAATTTATTTTCCATTATGTGAATGATGTGTACTAGGTTACTATATATATATATATATATATATATATATATATATATATATATATATATATCTGTGTGTGTGTGTGTGTGTATGTATGTATGTATGTATTCACTTAAGTAATGGTGCGTTGTTTGGTGAATGTATATCGAAAAAAATTACTTTCATTTTTCATAAGCAAATTAACGGAGTTTTCATTAAAAAAATTTTGAAATTTCTCGCGGTTTAGAGTGGTGATATCGTAGCGACGAGGCAGATTGTTACATCAACATTTTTCTCAAGATAAACACTGGTCGAATTATTGTATACTTTACAGCTCACAACACAAGTAATGTCACATCAAGTGTTAACCACACAATTATTCACAACTAAAACTCATGTTCACAATTTCACATCTCATTAGGTCACAATTAACCATCTCATGTTTATATGTATCTCTCCAATTGACACATTCAACTTTGCACTTATACTCAATCTCCATAACAATATTATAATCTTAAAGTAATATATTATTCTACAATTCATCATATATTCAATTTATCACTTATATACACTTTCAATCATAATTTCATAATCCCAATATAATTATTTATTACGCTAATCTTATTCAAAACACAAAAAATTATACAAAAATATTTCTTAATTCACGGGGAGTAAAACCCCTCAAACAATTTCACATAATCGTACAAAAAAAAATTTCAATACAATAAACATCTAAAAATAAACTCAATTTGATCCTTTAAAAACCCCTACACATGTTCATTCTAACCTCAATTGCGATAAACTCATCCCTTACCTCTAAGCAGCTCACATGTGTATTGTGACAGCAATAGCGGCATCTCTAACGGTTTCCAGAGATTCCTCAAGTTTTTCCTCTGACTTCTCTAATTGGGTTCTCAATCATTAGAGAGAAGGAAAAGGGATTGTGTGAATGTATGCATACATGATTTTGATGATATCAAAAGAAGGAATCAAACAAGGCTCATTTGCTTCAAGATTAATACAAGATTGTTTCAACAAACAAAGCCTTGATTCAAGATTTCTTCAAGATCAAGCCTTGCCTCAAAACGAATAGGTTTCAAGTCATCCAAGGCATATGTAATCGATTACCAATACATGGAATCGATTACCAAGGCACATGAAAGTGTGTAATCGATTACACATCATATGTAATCGATTACCAGAGACTCTGAACGTTGGGAATTCAAATTTTAAATGAAGAGTCACAACTGTTCAAGTAAAATAACTGTGTAATCGATTACACTAATGCTGTAATCGATTACCAGAGAGGATTTTCAAGGAATATCGCCAACAGTCACATCTTATCATCTGGATTTTGAATGGCCATCAAAGGCCTATATATATGTGTGACTTGGGACGAAATTGGTAGAGAGTTTTGCTGGTCCGTCTTATCCTCTCAAAAGAAAATGTGACAGATTCCAAGAGAACTTGAATGTCAAATGCTCTCTCAAAAGAAACTTTTGGGCAAACACCCGCAAATCCATTAAGAGTTCATCCATGGACATCAATTGTAATATCCTTCTCTTCAAGAGAGAATTCTTCTTTCTTTCTTCTCATTCAAAGAGATTGTTTAAGGGACCGAAGGTCTCTTAAGTTGTAAGGAATGCTGAACACAAGGGAAAGGTTGTCCCTGTGTGGTTCAAACTTTGTAAACGGATTTTTACAAAGGGAGTGGAAAATCTCAAGTGGGTTGCTTGAGTACTGGATGTAGGCACGGAATTTGCCGAACCAGTATAAAATTGTGTTTGCATTCTCTCTTCCCTTATCTTATTCATTTTGTTGCAATCAATTATGTCTTTCATGTTTAAAGAACATTATTAAATTGATTGCTGCTTCTTCTGCATTTTGAGCCTATCTCTTTTAGAAGGGGGTTAAAAGTTTGTTAGTGGAAAATTAATTCACCCCTTCGTAAGTTATTGAGGCCACAAGGTCAAACAGATTGAAGCTTTCATTCCACTGTCTACGTGCGATGAGTATTTCTCCATCCACAGATGTTCTTTTGAAAATCCCAACCGTGAAGATGTGAGAAAAAGCATCACAAACCACATATCAAAATTTCACGGCAATTCAACAGTTAACAAGTCCGGGATCGTAGTTTTACTGAGACAGTTTTGGGTTTCTGCGGGAAAAGAAAAAGCTACGATGCAAAGGGTATTTCTCTCAGCTCCGACATTTTTTCGTAATTCCCAACGTTGAGAATGCCCCAACCTTCCCCATTCCCTTCTATATATTTTTATATATTTAATACTATATACATTCTATATATATTTTTATATTATATATTTTAATAAATATTAAGCCTCTCAAAATTAATTAACAATTAATATTTAACTGATAATTAAATAAAATGTGAAATTTTAACTTATTTATTACGAGTTGTAAAAAAATTACTACATTTTAAATTTTCATTAGATCACATTTTTTTATTGATTTCTCATATTAAAAATACTTAATTTAGATTTGATTTTATGATTATTAATGTATGATACACTTTTGAATTTTTAATTTAAATTTATGTCATTATTTTGTCTCATTATGACACAATTTGATTTTTATTTATATTAATTATTTGATTCAAATTTGGTTTCATTATTGATGTATAACACAATTTTGAATTTTAAATTTCAATTTCTTAACTCAATACATATTAAAATCATGTATTACCTTACCTATCATATTGCTATATAATTGAAAATGTTTTCTAATTACATACAAGTTTCATCTACTATATTTTCTTTCTTTACATGAGAATCTAGCAAAATAAAATGGAATATGAATTTATCGAAGACCTCAAATGATTGGTTTCTAAAAGTGTGTATTGCTCGATTGTGGAATGTTTGTAATAAGAAAGATGAGCAACATCCAATGTTATTGGAAATGTTATTGTTGGATGAAAATGTAACCATTTTCTTTTACATTTTACATATCATTCAATTTTTTTACATTAGTAATTTCTAAATTCAATATATTTTCTACTCTATAAATAAAAATAAAAATAATATTCTATTTTTACATTAAATTATTTTAAACAAATTTTATGTTGATTAAATATATTTAATACTTTTAATTGTAATCCGATTTTCACTTTTAAATATATTGCAATAGGAATCTTCACTACATGTAGCGATATGAGAGAATATAATTTCAAAAATCAATGATATTCTACAAGAGGAAAACTTATACACCATACATAATTTAAAAATTGTCTCACCAAATGATGCATAAAAATCTGTCAAAAGAACATTCAAGGGATTATTTTTGCTTACTAATGTGGTCAAGGAAATCAATAAGATACTCATTAGCATTCCTTTACACTATTTTGAGTTTGGTTCAATGGAAACTCTACCTCAAAGGGTGGATGATAGAGTTGTCTTAACGTGTATAACATTAATTTTTTTCAAATTCATAACTAATTTATTTCACTTTAACATATCTCATATTTTATTATAGACATTATTGATGCACTTCATGCACTTGGAAATGAAAAACAGGTCCACTTGCCCGTGACAAACCAACAAAAATAAGGAGATTGGAATTGTTATTAAAAGAGTAAATAAATTATCCTTACTTTATCATTAACTATAAATTATGTTAAAATAATTATTTTGTACAATTCATTAATATATATTTCTTTACAAAATAGAATATAATATAGAACATTATATTTTCACATATCCTTTTTTTATTGGTTATTTTCAAAACTAAAGTTGTTAAAGTTACTTTGTGGACAAACAAAGCCTAAGAATTAGAAAAAGCAATCAATAAAAAAGGCTCAAAGATAGTTGCAATTACTTTTATCATGGTTAAGAAATTGAGAGGTTTGACTACTTTCACACATTTAAAATCCTTAACAAAATTTATATTCTACACTTTATATATCTTATTACTCTATCTCTTTTCTTTTCTTTTCTTTATATATATACATAATTTAGCCAAAAATATGAATAAATAGATAAATGGATGGTTAAATTGTACTTAATGTTTACATTTAACAATTGTCATATGTCATTTCACTATAGAAATTGAAATTATTTTTCTAAATTTATATATATATATATATATATATATATATATATATATATATATATATATATATATATATATATATATATATATATATAATCTTCAAATAAGATTTTAAAAAAATTGATCCATAATTTTGTATCTCTTTATTTTAATATTTCCATGTTATTTAATTTGATATTTATTTATTTATTTGAGATGTTTCTTTACTATCTTAGGTATTGTTTTCAATTCAACTTATTTAATAAATAAATAATTTTAATTCAATTAATTCTATATCATAGTTTTTGCTTATGATATTTTTTTATATTTTATTTACTATAATAATTTTAATTTACTAACAATTATATTTTAATAATTGTTTTTTAGTTGAGTATTCAATCAACTCAATTTTAAGTACAATGATCTATATCAACCTAGACAATCCTGATTTTGCAAAGTTCGAGATAGAGTAAAATGAACTTCCTTCTTTTATTTTATTTTATTATACACATTTTGTAGCATTCAAAAAATAAAATCGTTAATTTATTCTAATTCTTTGATTGATGTAGTTAAAATATTATAAATTTTATTCTAAATAACTACTTTGTAGAAAAAAAATGAAGCAACATCAAATAAAAGAACTATCTTATCTAAGTTATGCTAACATTGATTTTGACAAGAGAATGTCAAAAAATAGAAAATCTTAGCAAGATATAATGTCCATGAAATGGATATCAGAATCACAAATATGTTAACCTACCATGACCTTCATATTCATAATATTCAATAATAATTTATTTTTTTCTTAGTTTTAACATATATAAAATAATAGGATAATAATTTATGACAATCAATGAAATCGATGATACGTTTGTTTGAAATTATGTTGCATGTGAGAGATGCCAAAAGAAAGTCACAAAAGAGAGAGATCAATACACTTGTAGAGAATGCAAACAGACTCCTAAGTACCAACAAGAAGGTTTAATATTTGTTTATAATGAATTATTTTTTATAACATAATTAAATAAATATTAAAATTTCAAAAATGTTTTTTAGGTTCAAGATACAATTGAAAGTCTCTTATGATACCAGTGTAGCAACATTCACAATGTTTAATCGAGATGCACAACAAATTCTAAACACAACAAAATTTAAACTCCTTCACACCCAAAATACAAATAAGGCTAACATACCCCCAATATTGTATCCCCTTTATATGCGCATTTTTATTTTTGAAATCAAGCTCACAGCTCACAACTTGAAAAAAGGATTTCAAAAACCTATACCGTGACATGGACTTTTATCCCAAAAAATATCATTTAATATGATCTTCTCCTCAAAGAAATTAAACATGTAACCACATTTATCATTTATTTATATTTTTACTTCTTGTACAAAATATTAATAATTTCGTCTAGTAATTAATATTTTTATTAAAAAAAGAGCTCACTTCACTTCACAACAAATATCATTAGATGAGTCAAATGAAGAACTAATTATAAGCCAAAACCCAAAGCTACAAGCATCTAACAAGTCAAAATGTGCATCTTTATTATCTAATGAAGAAGTTTATCACATCTCACAAAGTCCATTAAGAAAAAAAAAGCGAATAAACAAAATGTCACAACTCAAAGTCCAAAATTACAACTATCAAAGAAGTCAAAATATGCAGCTTAATAATCAAAACAAGAAGAAAGTCCACTAAAGAAAAATATGAAAAAACAATGTCATAAGTAAAAGCTCAGAGTTACAAGCATCCGAGAAGTCAAAAGATGCATCTTCTTCATCAAATGAAGCTTATTCAATATCAGAAAGTCTAGTAAGGAAAAAGGCGAATAAATACAAAAAGTTTATTTAAATGAAGAATTTTTGGTGTTTTATTCGCATCATTTTTATGTGTTTTATTATTATGATTGATTATTTTTCTTTCATTAAATATATTTATTTATCTTTATTATGTCAATTTCACTTTATTCTTGCATTTTTCTCATAAAATTTATGTATAAAGCTTACTTTTATCTTCACATTAATCAACTTTAGTTGAGTGATCAACATCTAATTTTAGAATATTTCCTTATATATATTGATAAATAAAAAATATCTTAATTTATACATAATTTCTTTATCTCCTTTATTAAAAAATGACACAAAATAGGATTTATAATTATTTTTAATTTTGATTTATCTTTTGTTGTTAAGCTAACATAACATGTTAAAATATTTGTATTTTTTACTTTTTGAAAAAATTTACCCTCATTTTTTGTGCTTATGTTAACATAGCTACATCAGTTGAATAATTTTTTTTTTTTAAAAAAATTAGAAGTTAAATGCATCAAATTTAAAAGTTGGAGATATAAAACAATTAAGCTTACATTTTATCAACTTCAATATTGACGAAATTAATTTCTTTGGGAGTATCCACCCTATGTAAACAGCTACTTTTCATGGCTACCACCCTTATATCGAACAACTTTATATACAATAAATTAATTGTAAAGGTAGTATCTGTCCTTTGCTATTGTAGTATTGTATTGTGATCAAACTGTTTAGCAAGCTAAGCGGTCTATATATAATTCAATGGGAACAAATTTTAGCGGAATAAAACAATATAATAAAAACAAAACTAGTTGGATTAAATTATCAGCATTTTCATGGGGGTCGATTTCTATACTACAAACATTAGGAACCCTTATAACAAGCAATTGGTTCTACTTTGGATAACCCGGCGGAATGAATTATTCACCATAGTGGATAAGGATGATCAACATTATTAAATATAAAGACAGCTGTATTGATCAAGATGGTACATGTTTAATTTTTCTTAGAAAACGCTCATAGGAAGAGTTAACGCTATTTTTATATGTAGAAATTATAAGTAAACAATTTACAATAAATCAGGCATCTTATTCAATTATTAATTGAGTTAGACTTTCTTAATATTTTATATATTTCATAAGTTTTATTATTTTATTCAATTAGAATTAAGGTTTTCCCAAATAATATAAACTAACTTTTAAAGCAACTTATTCAAGTAGTTACAAAATCTCATATCACTTAAAAGTCGATACCAATGATTATTTATAAGCATTTTCTCATCTTCACCCACCAAAACACCTTTTACTAACGATAAAATCATGAAGGTAATCAAACACCTAAATGGACGATACCTCGGATACAGAAAACTCAAACGATACTTGTAGATTTGAGGTAGGAACATTTAGTGCTAGAAGGAGGACTTAGGCCACTCTTGCCCCTTAGTCTCGATTGAGGAATTGTTCTGATAGCCATAAAGTTTCACATCACTAAACAATCGAGGTTAATAATCGCTTATAAATACCTTCTACTCTTAACCCTTCAAGGTGCCTTTCACTAAGATAAAACCGTGATAGTGATGAAGCACTTAAATAAATAATATATTATACATAGAAAACTATAATTATGTCTGCATATTTAAGAAAATATCTTAAAAATTATCTAAGTAATATTTAGGTTTTCTCCCAACTCTAATAAGAAAGAGAATAATATCCTCTCCAGTAAACTGGAGAGGAGCCGAACTCCTAAGAAGGATACAAATGGTGTTAGACATAAGAAAGAAAAATCTATAATAGTCACAAAGATGTAAATAATTTATTTTCTTATCATGCTAGCTACAGCGTGAATGTCATTATCAAAAGTGGAGAATCATATTAATGATTTTAGCATTGCAATTAAAGGATGGAAAGCAAGATTCAGTTCAGCCTCTTCAACCTCAAAACGAATAATGTTCTACGTGGATTTAGGTCCCGAAATTCAGTCAAAAAAGTGCGCGAACTTTGTTTTCACCCTTCAAACCTTTAGCTAATAACACTTATGCGCACAAATATGAATTAATCTAGAGATTGCCGCCCAAAAGGGCCAAGAATAAAAAGGGAAAATAATTCCTTCATTAATAATCACAAGTTGCCAACTTCATCATGGCCCCTACCTCTAATTGATAGTTTACTTACTTTCCTACTCTCCTTTTCTTGGTGGAAGTTTAGAACCTGTTCCATATGTCTTTATATCATATCGATAATTCCATATGTCTTTATATCATATCGATAATTGAAACATTAATTCAAAAGCTGAGAACGGAAACACCATTAGCACAAAAAAAAAAAAAAAACTCGTTACACTTACGCCGAAAATTGATATGGAACGAGGTGACATTTTTGAAATATTGTGAAGAACATTGTAAATTAGTTTCTATAGAAGCGATTTAGAAAAATACTTTCTCGGTCAGTTCTTGGTATAACGGATTTAGAAAGTAACCGGTTCTAAGCCCAATCAATTTCAAATGTTGACAGCATTTGTAACTTTTCAATTTATGTTAGCAAGTCCAATCATAGTTATTAAACTCAGCTTGGTTTGACTTGTTCAATCAATTGGTCCGGAAACTCGAACCATGTCTGAGCTGATTCAGCTATATATCATATTGTTTGTGCATTTAACTGGGTGACATGTCATCGAGGTGGTATTAAACGGCAAAATTTCCAGTTTGGGGCTTATTTACAAACTATTTCTTCATTTGGGGTCTTTTTTAAAGTTTTTCTCGAGGGGGACTATTTTTTACGTACCCTGCATGAAATATCTATGCAAAACGCCAGCATGATTGGCGCGTCCTTTGTTGCGGCGACACGTGGCAGTGGCGCCACTGCCACTGGTGACACCAGTGGTATCGCCACCTGCACTGGTGCTTTGGCCATGCAGGGTGGACTCGCTGGTCAGCTTGGCGCCACCAGCCTAGGGTCAGCTTTTTCAGGCAGCTTCCAGCTTTTTCAGATGACAGTGTACCATACAAGGCGCTGATAGTGTTGGCGATTTAGGATAAGTAGAAAACGTCACTCCCTTTGGCGTTTTAGGCTGTTTAAAACGCCACTCCCTTTGGCGTTTTAGGGTGTTTAAATACACCTCCCCTTTCAGCGATTCAGTTTACCTCTGCAACTTCTTTTCCTTTGTTGGCTTTGGCAATCAAAATTCTGTGGTATGAAATATTTTTTTAAAGTAGCTTTTATATTTCATAGACTTTCCATAGACTTGTTAGTGTGTGTTTAAATGTCTAAAATAAAAGAAAAATTATGTAATAATCTTTATTTGAAGAAAATTTTATTAGTGAAAATAAAATATTTTGAATATGAAATTTGTAGTATTTTTTTAATTAGATTAGGTTGGTGTTGATGATTTATTAGTGTTTTAATAATTGATGAACGTTTGAACTTTCATTTAAAAAAATTTGTAGATCATATTTATTTGAAGTGAGTATTTTGAGTACGAAATTTATTTAAATATGAAGTTCTAGTATTTTTTTAATTAGATTAGGTTCATTTGTTGGTGTGTTAAAATTTTATAAGCGTTCAAGTTGAAAGTGTTATTTGATGATGCTTTGTTGTTTCTCGTATCATATTTATTTTAATATATTTGTAGTAATTTTGTAATTACCTATTTTCATTTTGAAGTTATTATTGTTAAGATTAATTATTTATACTACTAACTTCGTTCATGAATTATTTTATTTTGTCTTTAAAATTACTATCTTGAAATTATTCATTTTTTTTCAGTGTGTCCCATGAAATTAATTTGAAGTTAATTAAATTTTTTTAAAAGAAAAATTGAATGTGAAGTTCCAATAAAGAGACCTTTTGTGATTACATTTTATTAGTTTGGATTTAAAGTTTTATAAAATCGTTCGTGTTATTTAAGTGTGTTGATGTGAAATTTATTTAAAGTTAATAATTTTGATTACATCTTGATTAATTTAAAATTACTACATTGAAATCGTTAATGTTTTTAAAGTGTGTTAATGTGAAATTGATTTGAAGTTAATTTTTTTTTAAAATAAAGTTTTATTTTGAAGTTCCAGCAATGACTTTTTGTGATACCCATTTTATAATTTATTTGACGTGTTAAAATATTGTTTTTGTAGGTACACGATGAATTCAGTTATAACAGTGTTGTATTTCAATGGAAGGGTATATGAAGATAATAATGGTGTAATATTTGAAGATAGTAAAAAACGTTTCAGATTAAACGTGGAATTAGTTTCAATGCTTTGAAGAAAAAAATTGGAGATAAGGTAAAGTTACAAAATAATGAAATTATTTCTGCTATTAGTTGTAGATTTTTAGTGTTAGGAAAATATATTACCTTGCAAATTTGTGATGACGAAGATGTTGAAACGATGCTGGAAAGTTTTAAACAACAAGAACAAATGTCAGTTCTGGAATTGTACATAGAAAAGGATGTGGCTGGTGGTTCAATGTTTCATTCTGCAAATTCACTTACATCATGTGGAAATTATATATCTAATGATGAGACACAACCGCCAACAAATATGAGCAATTTACATGTTGACGAAGATGATGATGATGATGATGATTATCTTGTGTCTAACTCATATGTTGAAGAGTCTTTAGACGAAGATGACAGTGTTGATGGTATATCTGATACAGATGATGAAGTCACCGACATGATTCAACCAGTAAGAATTGTTCACCCAGCAGAAGGTATAATTTGCTATATAAAAAAATTAGACAATACATTTATTATTTGATGACAATTGTATTTAATGCTAAATAAGTATGATTTAAATTTTTATTTTGAACTGTTAGGTGCACAAGGAATTGAAAATCCATTTTGGAATGATGCTTTACATTATAACAATATCAACTGAAGTTATCCTGATGAGGAGGACATTTGCGGTTTGGAGATGTCGTCGACCTTTAATGTTGACCAAGAATTATATGTTGGCATGGAATTTGATAGTAAAGATGCGGTAAAAAATGCAATCAAACAATATGTTATGAAGGTGCATTAAAGTTTCAAAGTTGTTGAAAGCAAATCGAACATGTGATTTGTTGCTTGAATAAAAGTGCAGAGTGCCCTTGCTCTTTCTATATGAGGGCAATTTTATCTAAAAAAACAGATACGTGGAAAGTCACACAATGGGGTGGACCACACACATGTCTGAATATGACCATGACACAAGATCACGAGAAACTTGATTCAGATTTAATTGCCACTTGTGTAGTAGGTACGTATTTTATGTTCATATTATGTTAATTTTTTGTTAATTGTCATTTAAATTTTGTTATGTTATTGACAGGCATGATCAGAGAAGATCCATCAATAAAAGTTTCTTTGATTCAAGAGAGGATTAACAATGAATTTGCGTACAAGGTGTCGTACAAAAAAGCTTGGTTGGCGAAACAAAAAGCCATTGCAATTGAATATGGCGATTGGGATGAGTCATATGAGAAACTTTCGTCGTGGCTAACACACATGAAAAATCATTCTCCTGGATCATATTTTCAAATACTACATGACGATTTTATCATTGGGAATACGGTTAGTCGCGAACACCGTCAGTTTCATAGAGTTTTTTGGACTTTTGGCCAATGTAAAGAGGCTTTCAAGTACTGTAAGCCAATCATACAAGTTGACGGCACACATTTGTACGGCAAATACCGTGGGACCCTCTTAATGGCCACATCACAAGATGGAAATGGTGGTGTCCTTCCTCTAGCATTCGCGGTGGTCGAAGGTGAGACGTTAACAGCGTGGTCATGGTTTTTGACACACTTGCGTGAACACGTCACAAATAAAAATGGTATTTGTCTGATATCTGATCGACACGCGAGTATAAAGTCCGTTGTCGCTAACGAAGCACTTGGTTGGCAACCTCACCACGGTTATCATGGCTACTGTGTGCGACACATAGCAAGCAACTTCAATCGGAAATTCAATAATGCCAAACAAAAAGAAATGTTGAAGAAATTGGGTAAGATTTCATATTTGATGGTCACATTTATTTAAGTTTCATATATACTTAAATTTTTTATTCATAACTAATTTTATGCAGCCTACACTCCTTGCAAGCACATTTTTGATCAAAATATAGAAAAATTTCGCCAACTGAGTCTAGTCATAGCAACATGGATTGATCGCATTTCAAAGGAAAAATGGACGATGGCTTATGATAGAGAAGGACGTCGATATGGTCACATGACAACCAACCTCTCAGAATGTATCAATAAGGTTTTGAAGGATTTTCGCAACATTCCCATAACAACATTGGTCAAATCAACGTACAGTAGGTGTTGAAAGTACTTTGTTGAGCATGGCCGCCAAGCCCAAAGATAGTTAAATGAAGGACAAGTATATTGTTCAAAGCTTGTTAAAGAACTTAGAAAAAATCAAGAACAAGCTTGTTTGCACATCGTTCGCGTGTATGACATCCACTCCACAAGGTTTGAAGTAGAGGAGACCTTCAATCCTATTATGCAACGTGGCGGACAAAAGTGGGCAGTTAAATTGAATGGTCATTATTGTCAATGCGGAAGGTATTCAGCGTTTCACTATCCATGTTCATACTTATTGCAGCTTGTGGTTACGTGAGCCTGAACTACTACCAATATATAGATGTTGTTTACACAAATGAGCACATCTTAAAAGCTTACTCCGCACAATGGTGGCCTCTTGGGAATGAAGTGGCTATTCCTCCTTCTAATGACGCATGGACACTTATCTCTGACCCAACTACAATTCGTGCGAAAGGTTGGCCAAAATCAACAAGGATAAGGAATGAGATGGATTGGGTCAAACCATCTGAGCACCGACAAAATGTAGTAGATGTGGAGCCGAAGACCATAACAGGAGTCGCTGTCCAATGCAATCTAAGCGTGGGAGTTGTTCAAACCATTGATTTATGTATGTTAGTCGACTCACTTGTATTTGTTTAAGTTCTCTTCAATGTATTGAATTTGTGGGGTTGAATCAATTCGTTAGTTAAAAACATTACTTATTTTGGTTTGTGTACATTAGTTATTTGTGGGGTTCAATGAATTCGTTAGTTAAAAACATAACCATAAACCCTAACCCTAAACCCTAAACCAAAAAACCTAAACCGTAAACCGTAAACCCTAAACATAACCCCCAACCCCTAATCCAAAACCCTAAGCCATAAACCTAACCCTAACCCCTAACTCAAAACCCTAAACCCTAAACCACAAAACCCTCAACTTTAAGCCCTAAACCTAACCCCTATCCTAAATCTTAAGCCATAAACCTAACCCCTAACCCTTAACCCAAAACCCTAAACCATAAAACCTTCAACTCTAAGCCCTAAACCTAACCCAAAACCATGAGCCTTAAACCATAAACCCTAAACCCTAAGCCACAAACCTAACCCCTAACCCAAAACCCTAGGCCATAAACCCTAAAACATAAACCATAAAACCCTAACCCCAAAGCCATAAACCTAACCCCTAACCCCTAATCCAAAACCCTAAGCCTTAAACCCTAAACCCTAAACCATAAAACACTAACCCCTAAGCCATAAACCCAAAACCACAAACCCCAAACCCTAAACCCTAAACCTAACCCCTAACCCTAAACCTAAGCCATGAACCTAACCCCTAATCCAAAACCCTAAACCGTAAACCATAAAACCCTAAGCCCTAAGCCCTAAACATAACCCCTAACCCAAAACCCTAAGCCTTAAACCCTAACCCCTAAAACCTAAACCTAAACCCTAAACCCTAAACCTAACCATTAACCCAAAACCCTAAGCCTTAAACCATAACCCCCTAACCCTAAACCCCTAAACCCTAAACCGTAACCCCTCAACCCTAAACCTAGGTTGAGTGAAAGTGGGGAGTCCAATGCTGTAGTTAAGGGTATTCAAATTGATACTAAAGGAGAACTATCTACAATGATGAACTATGGACTTAGTCAATGTGGAGTATTTGCACATATGGCGTTGGTGTTCAGATTTAGTTACTAAAACTACTTATTTTTCATTTTTCTACTTTAGTTTTATTTTTAAACTTTCTTTATTAGTATAGTTTGATGCGCTACATAAACTGTATACATTAGTAAGGCATAATAAATGAGATGCGATAGATTAATTGTCAAAATCAAATGTCATACATACAACAACAAATTTACACAGAGACATCAAAATCATTCATTATGGTGTCCATGATGTCATGAGGATGTGCCACATGGTCGATCCCATGTTCGCGCTTGACGATCAGGATTTCTTCTGTCGCGATGTCTCCCCACTTCTACTTGCTCAGCCTCAGCAAAAAACTCCTGACGCAAATCGACACCTAATAAGTTGCCCATATCAGGTATTGCTCTGGGTACATTCCATTGCGGAGCAAATGGGGCGTTAGGTGTTGCCATTGGGGCATCGTGTTGCTGTGAAGAAGTCATAGTGGGCCATGAAAAATGAGATTGTGTTTCCGCAACACCACCGAACGAATGTTCGCTCCTAGAAGTATCAGTGTGATGACCCTCAAAAGGATACTGATACATCTGTGAAGGATATTGAGAAAATGTTGCTAGCGTGTAATACATTCCATGACCACACTCCATCATTTGTTGGGAATATTCTTCTGCTTCAACAGGCTCCCTTCGTCTGCCTATGCCCCGAGTTTCAAAACTTGACTGCAGAATGTGAAATGCTTGTGCTGGGAATTCACGCTCTGATGCTGGACCATGTGACATTGGCTCAGTAATTCTCTCTTGCTCTTCGGATATAATCGCTAACTTTTCCACGTAAGGCACGAAATCATCAACTGTCCATGTGTTCCTCCCTTGTGGTGACACCATATACTATAAAGTCTCCACAACTTCACCCTGCAATTATTAGCATCAAGAAATTAATGCTCATGCTTAACAAAATAATTTGAAGTTAAACATTGAAAAACAGATAAATACCAATGTAGCTGTGTTTGCATTGTTTGGGTCGACAAACATCTTTGTTTTACGCCTATACCAGACCATGTAGTCCGAGTTAAAACTCAGTAGGCCCTCCTGTAGAGGATAAACGTCAACCCTAAACTCAGCTCGATTGTTCCATTGACTGATGATCAGGGCCAACAGCTGAAACCAATTTTCGTCTTGTTTGCCTTTGAGCATTATGCCATAGAGATTCTGTGGTTGTTAAGGACACCCGAGAATAGGTTGTTGCAATCCAAATTGTCGTAAAAATCTATCGGGTTGGTGCCACTCAACAACATGGAAACAAATCAGTGGCACCACCGCAAACCAGGCTACACTTCCAACCACACAAATTGGAGGCAACGCTGCCATCACAGTTGCTGTGTATGGCTCCCAGACAAACTGCATATAACAACACAGTTGTCAATTTTCAGTCAAACATAACATATTAACATTTCATTTAACCAATACATTACGATCTTCTTACCTAATGTCGTTTCATGATATCCAATTTGCGACGGAAAACTCTAAGATCATCATTGCTAATATGTTGATTTCCACGTCGCAGTCACCTACAATAAAAATGAAATCATCATTGTCAACACGTTCCATCATTAATTATTTTCAATTGAAATCTAATTTTTTAAACGACAAACCTGTGTCCGAGTGGTTTATTTTCTATTACGGGAGGCATCCTCTTTGGAGCCAAAGTCGTGCATCGTTCCCATGCCCACATTTGGATTAAGATGCACATACCTCCGATTGATTTAACTTTGTAATCAGTAGCGCTGCACATCTCTCTATATAAATACACAAGCACGGTAGGTCCCCACGCATACGTGCTGCACTGTTCAAAGTCACGTAAAAATTGTAGGTACCTTAAGGAAACTCTGCTACTGCTTTTGTTAACAAAGAGGACACCTCCTATGAATCGAAGGATCCATGCACGGGTAAACCTTTGTAATTGGTCTACGTTACCGTCATGAATATTTATGTGAGAAAAATGGTGAGCCAGCCAACTTAATTTTACCACACTGCCTTCAAGTTCGCCTTCATGTGGTCTGACTCCTAATAATTCTTCACATAAATTGGCCCAATCAAGATTTGTTGAACCAATTAATGGTGCCCCGTCAGTACGAAGACCTAATAAAACTGACACATCTTGAAGAGTAATAGTAGCCTCTCCGCATCTCAAGTGAAACGTGTGTGTTTCGGGCCTTCATCTTTCAATCAACGCACTAATTAATGCCGCATTTATCTTTAGGTATCCCATCTTCATTATCCAGTAAAACCCAGATTGCTGAAGCAGAGGAACAATTTCCTCTGATATTTGTTCTTCACCTTGATACGTGGGGGCTGCTCGTCTGATGTGTAATTTTCTGTCTGGTTTCCCATTCCAAACATGTTTTGAAACATGCTTGGGTTGCATCCACAAAACGTCACCATCAATTGGACCAAACCTAGTTTGTATATTTGATGAGCATGACGACGAAGATGCCATTGATCCTACAAAATAAAATATAATACAATTAATTGACGATAAAATTTATACATTAATTATACATACACAAATTAAGTATATTTACAAAAAAATAATTAAATATGTAAAACAAATGGAGTGAAATCAATAACAAAATATATATATTTTAATAAATAAATAAATTATATGAATAATATAATTGAAATATACTCTCCAAATAATTTCAAATACATGCAAACACAACTTAAAATAAATAAATTATATTTTTCAAAAATTACATTTTTCAATAACAAAATATAATATACAATCACGAAAATTTAAATATATTCTACAAATAAATTAAATCACATCTAAACACAATTTTACCTAAATAAAAAATTATATATATTCTACAAATAAATTAAATTACATACAAATATAAATTTAAATATATAACATAATATTTATATTTTCAACTAAAAATTAAAATAATATATATACAAAATTAATGACTTCAAATAATTACAAGTAAAATAATTTAACATACAAAATCAATAATTTAAAATACATAAAACTATTCTAATTTAAACATAACATATGAAACTAATAATAACTAAAACTAACTAATATAAAAAATTTAATTCAGACCTAATTTAAAATTAATAATTTACAGTACATAAAATTATTCCTAATCTATCATATCAAATATTTAAACTAAATGTAATCTACCATATACAAAATTTAAACTAAAGCTAATCTAAAATTAATAAGTTATGGTACCTAAAATTATTCCTAATCTATTATATAAAAAAATTCAACCAAACCTAATCTATCATATAAAAATTTAAACTATTCCTAATCTACCATATAAAATTAATAACTTAGAGTTAATTGGCACAATATAATTTTACATAGTATAATTGTAATACAATGCAATTAAATTTTAGAAACTATTAAAATAAAAAATTAGATAAGTGGATTAATTAAATTTCATTTGTAAAATGTATTTATAGGTAAAATTTCTCGAGTACTAATTTATCTGACAAATTTAGAACTCAAGATAATTAATCCACATGCAAACAAATTAAATTAATTCTCACACTGAAATAAACATTTAAATACACACTACAAACAATTTACTGTACACAATTAACACAAACAATTAGCATAGAGAGTAATTATAATTAATTACTCAAAAAGAGATTATATATATATATATATATATATATATATATATATATATAAAGTATGAAATACAATACCTATATCCATATTGGACACATGTTAACCTATAACATTTAATAATCCTCATTAGTCTATCAAAATTTTATATCTTTGTTATCATCAAAACTATTATATTTTGAGGGATTAGACATCTTCCATGTCTTTGGTTCAAACAACTTGTTGTTGCACTTCCTCTACCTGTTCTTGTAACGACCCACCTCGTCGTTATGATATCACCACTTCAAACCGCGAGAATTTTAATTTTTAAGTGAAAACTCCGTTAATTTGCTTATGAAAAATGAAAGTAATTTTTTTCTCGATATACATTCACCAAAAAACGCACCATTACTTAAGTAAATGAATATATATATATATATATATATATATATATATATGTATATATATATATATATATAGTAACTCAGTACACATCATTCACATAATGGAAAGTAAATTTGTTCATACATATAATTAAATTTGTGATTTACATCCTCAATTCAACAAAAAGAATTATGGAACCAACTATGGAGGAGTTGATTAACAAAACACAACTCTATGCCAAAATAATCCCAACGTCATCACGTCGGCTCGGCGGCTCCACAAAAGAATCTTACTTCTCGTACTCTACTGCTATCATTTTGCTCCCACGAACAAAGGTTCGCAATCATCACAGGTATCAACCACACGTTACAAAAATTGTGAGGGGTGAGTTTATTATAAAATAAATTAATACAAAGATCAAATAACCATAATTAGTAAGAAGACATTAACAAATATCATAAGCTTACACAAACATTCACTAGTCCAACACATGCTCAACAAATAGTCATTATTAGTCCATAGTTCCAATCAATCATGCTCAATATGATGCATGCACCTGACCTCAATTCTCAAATGCAATGTGGTACCATCCCCAAGGAAATAGCCTAAGCGTGTCCACACGACACTCTCACTTAGGAAAACTAGGCAGTAAGTGTCGAGGTCACCCTCTCGTGCACAGACAACTCCCCCCCCCCCCCCCCCACGGTGATCAGCCTAAGTCTCAAGGGAGTTCCAAACCGAGTGACATGTTCCCAAGTACAAGTATTCCTCCTCATGAGAAACTACAAGTACTTACTGACAAAGTTTATACTATTTCCATGTCATATGAAGTATGAAACATGGGCACCATCAATGCATTGACCGTGGATAATTAAAGATTCTAAGCCATCCCTCTCCAGAGATGCTTAAAACTCTTTAACCACTCTATTTCCTCCACCAGGGATATCCAACAAGGTCACTGCACCCCCCATGTACATACACAAAAAAACTTCATCACAGTGCATTTTCAACATCATCATCATTTCATCTCAATATCACTCTCAACATCAAGATCATCTCATCTCAATGACATTATCAACAACAACAACATCATCTCATATTAACATAATCATCAATAACAACATTAACTCATATTGACATAATCATCAATAACAACATCATCTCATATCAATATCATTATAAACATCAACATCACCTCATATCAATTAATGTCATCAATAGAAATATCATCAGTAAGTCACACTCTGCATATACATATACAGTTCATGCATGAGATTCACACTCCCCAGGTCTTCAGAAAACACAAGTCTAATAGAAACAATAATGTTATTAATCAATAATAGATATATCGTATCCCATTAGTCAAAAACATTTTTTTCTTGAAAACCATCATGCAACAGGGACAGGCATACATCCCCATAGTTAGGTTCCCTGACCCCAACTATGGTATTAAAAACTGTAAACAATAATAAACTCCCTTTACCTATCGTGAGCTCTATGTCAGTTTCTCTTTGTGTCGCTCAGAGACCTCTCTCGTTCACGTTCGTCAGTCCAAAAGCAAGGTTCTATATACCAAATTGAAGGAAATTTAGTATAGATTTCAGAAACAAGGTTAATGACACAATTTGGAGTCAAATACCCTTGTCAAAACATAAAGGGCTGAGAGGTGTTTCAAATTCTACTAAAAGGAGATATCATTTTAAAATTTTGATCACGTCAATGTGACCGGGGTTTAGTGAAGGTCACGAAAATAACATCAATGTTATAAAAAGATAACTTTTACAATGTCTCATTCTCAAGGGTTTTTCAAAGGAAGTTTAAAAACACCCTATTATAGTACCCCAACACACAAGAGACACTAAGAGAAACTCAAACTAACTAGGAGAAGGGCTTAGAAGTCAATATCACCTTAAAGAAGCTTTGAAATGGAGGATTAAGGAATTTTTGACACTGGATCCTTGAAGAGGATTCTGAGGATTCTGCTCCGATTAAAGTGTTCCTCTTGGTGTGGGGGTTCGGCGGCAAGCAACGGCGACTCGTAGCGGCCACTGGTGGTCGTGGGTGGTGGAAAAGGAGGTGTTAGGGTTTAGGTGGCATTTTGGAGAAGAGGAGAGTGAAAAATCGTGTTTTTCACGCTGAGGAACGTATTTATAATCTGCAGATCTTGCTTAGCGAGCTCATCTCGCTAAGCGGGAGCCCACTTTTCGCGCTTAGCACGACAATTTGCGCTTAGCACAACTCCCTCTGCACTAGGGCTCACTCAGCGGGCCGATTCTCGCTCAGTACAATTCCTTCTCAGGTTGGAATCGCGCTTAGCGCCCTTCTGCTAGCTCAGCACAATTTCCTCTCGGGTTGGAATTGCGCTTAGCGCACCCTTTGCACTTAGTGATACATTAGAATTTTTTATTTTCAATATCCCAACGGTCAGACTCTGGAAAATTGTCTTAGGAAGCTCTAGACAAAATTTGAAGATAATCCAACGGTTAACGAATCCAAGATTGTGATTTTTCTGAAATAGTTTTGGGTAAAATTTGAAATCTCATAATTTCAACTTAGGTCAACAAAACTCCACATAACTCAACATCCACATCAAGAAATTCACACATGACTAATTCAAGCCATACCTCAACTCATTCAAGTCAACCATATAGTCAAATAACACAATGAATATAATTAAACATCGATTTATAACTAGTAATATTTCAGGGTGTTATAGTTCTTGAGATACAACTGATGGAAATTTACCTTTATCCTTGGGTAATCTTTATTCATTATGCGGAAGCTAAAAGGAATGAGTAGGTCCTAACCTAGAACAATTACCGAAGATCTTAGGATCTATAACATGTTTGATTATTAAGGATAGACAAATACCTGAATCCGTAGGTGATTTTTGATCTATGCGCTCTTCTTAGGATTTGTTATAGAATGATATAGAGACAAGAACATAATCGGTGGCTTCATGATTCTTCCTCAACCGAAACCTCTTTATTCCTCAATAGGACCTTCGTAACTCTTCAGATGGGGAGAAGAGAAACTATGTGTGGCGGCTTGGTATATTGGGGACCACATCCTTCTTATAATGTACTAACCTAATAGGGTTCCCATTATTCTCTAATGGATCAACACTGACATCTGCTCATTTAAGTCCATATCATCTGATTTAGTTGTCTAACGGTCTCACTTAATTTGATCACATAAAATAAAACCCACTAATGATAAATAGCTAATATAATTGCCCTATAATATTAGTCTGCATTAGTTATTGGAATAGAAAATTCTAGCAATCTTCCACTTGGGCTACATATTGTAACAATTATATCAAAATCCTTAAGCGTGCATCCATACGCTATTTACCTTTAGACTTCTACCTTAACAACCTGGTTCATCTCATGTATCAGTAATGGAATCATTACGGCTGTCGTCACTACAACAAATGTAACTAGACCCTAATGACCACCACATCAATACACTCAATGACATAGGTTAATATGGATAAGCAACATGGAAATTATATGTAATGTGATCTCAGTCATGTCTATTTCCAATTGGTCCAAACTTTATTCTTTATAGAGATTAATACAAACACAAAATAAATATTGCAAACAAAACAAACTCAGAATGAAATGATAAACTTCAACTTTATTTCTACAGAAAATCCAAACAACAAAATGTTTGTAAACCATAAGATATAGAACATAAGAAAGACTCCCACTAAACTAAGGTACTACCAGGAATTACACTCATATGAACAATGTGCTCATGAAAAACTTTAAGTGTCTGACCTTTAATAAGTGGATCAGCCAGCATGGAATGAGTTCCTATATGTTCTATACAAATCTGTATTTTCTGAATTCTTTATTTAATAACCAAAACTTTATGTTAACAAACTTTTACTTGGTTGAAATAAGACCGCTAAGATATTGTCCCAATAAACACTCGATGGCTTCTTAATGTTGCCAACAACAGGCAAGCCAATTACAATAACTTAGCAGTCATAAATTCTAATATGGAAAAATATTAACTCCAACAACATGGTTAAATGTGGATCCTTATGTGGATTGATTGTTATTAAGACATTCCATAAAAATCAAAGTCAGAATACCTAATGATCTCTAAACTTCTAGACTTTCGATATGAAAGCATGTAGTTTCTTGTTCTCTTTAATTAGTGCATTATGCAATTTACTACTTTCTAGTGTTGCATACCAAGATTACTAATATACCACCTTTGGACTCTCATCAAAAAATTATTTTAGGACAATAAAGAATAAACTTAAGCATAAATGATAAATTACAATATAACTCTTTTGCAACAATAAATCATATGATGCTAGTAGGATATCATCAACATATAATACCAAATTAATAAATTTACTCCACTGAACTTTTAGTATACACAATCATCAACCAAATTTACCTCAACACCATGAGAGATAATCTTGATTAATTTTGTAATACCATAGACGAAAGACTTGTTTAAAAGTATAAATGGATTTCTTTAGTCTGTATACCATAGACTTTGAATCATCTTAAACAAGGTTTTCTGATTGTATCATATAAATTATTTCATTAATGTTTCCATTTAGAATCATAATCCTTACATCCATCTATGTAAAACAATCATCAAAATCATCTACAATGTCATTATAGTTGTAAGAGAATTTTTCTAAGAAATCAAAGAGAAAGTCTCTTTGTGATCAATGCCTTCCTTCTTGTAAAACTTTTGGCGACAAGATAAACTTTATATATTTCAATATTACCCATTGAATACCTTTCAACTATAGATATTTATCTACAACTTATGGGTTTCACACTTTCAGGCAATTTGACGATATCCCAAATGTCATGTTCAACCATGAGTTTTATTATATCATTTATGACATCAATCCACTTAGAGTTAGAACACAACATGACTTGACTAAAGTCAATTAGACCTTCTCAGTCAACCTAATGTCATATTCATGTTCTTAAAGAAATATGACATAATCATATCAAATTATATTTTCCTTTCTCTAGTGGATCTTCTTAATGATGCTTCTTGAGGCTATTGAGTTTGAACTTTAGGTGGTGCTTGAGAGAGAATCTCGGTGTTGTCTTGTCTTTTAATAATGTTAGGAGTAACATCATTATTTAATTACCATGTTCATTTCTTGAACAATGGTAACTACAAAGATCTATCTATTGTCAATAACATGTTATTCTTTAAAGACAACACTCCTTATGTTTCCTTTCCCTCCAAACTCAATTTCCTCAAGGAGTCTTGCACATCTCAAACATGATCTTAAAGTGGGATTGTAAAACTTATACATGTGAGAGCTTTAATTATAACAAAAAATTATAGCTAACATTGCTTTAGCTGGACATCCCCAAATGTGCATATGCCTAATGTTGGGATTTCCCTAGCTCGCACCTATAGGGGTTATTAGTGACTACTTTAATTGCTACCCTAAAAGGATATAAATAGCATTCTTTAATGTCTTTCTCCAAAGCGACTTTGGTAGAGAAGAATCAAACTTCTTACCATAGCTATACAAGTCTTGTTTCATCATTCTACAACTTTGTTCATGGTAGGTTTGCCTAACATTATATGTTGTAGAACAATTTCACAATTATTGAAGAAAATACACGGGAGACTCCAAACATTGCACCTTATGTCATATCTACCATAGTATTTCCCACGATCAGATTTGACAATCTTAATTTTCTTTCCTAGTTGAAATTCAACTTCAACTTTGTAAGATTAAATTTCTAGAGGCCAAAACTTTTCATAATTTAAATAAAGAGGAATTATCTATGAGCATAATAAAATACATTTGCTCATTCCATGAATCCATAAGGAATATAACACTAATATATGTATGTATTAGTTCTAATATATCCTTAGTTCTTTTAGCACCTAAATTCCATTTTGTTTGTTAATTTTCCCTTTATATATGTAGACTATAAGGTCCAACCGATATGAAGGATCCATAATTTCCTATAACACAAGCATCCAAATTCTCTATTAAGATATATGACTTAAGCGCTTATGTTATAAAGTGATAAAATTCTCATTTAATTTTAAGTTTTGTACCAACCTAAAATTGTTTGCAGTGGGAACACTCAAATATCCATAAAAGAACTCATAACTAGCAACATTTGAATCACAAGATAGACTAACTTTATTATTTTTAATTGAACAAGAATAATTGAATTTGTCCAAATTAGAAATTAAAATTTGGTCTAATAAACAACTCAATATATGTCTCAACCAAATGTAAATAAAATAGAGTCTTTTAGAGCAACACAAAAGTTCATATAGTTTCAACTTCAACTTTATGTCATCGCCCAAATAGATGAATCTTTTATTATCACTTGGCAGATGATTCTAGAGGTAACATTGTATAGACATGCTTATGTGAGTAGTAGAACCAAAATCTACCCACTAGCGTCCTTCAGTACAAAACTAAATTAACTCTAAGACAAACAAAAATGAGAAGTTTATCATTCTTCACACACTAAATAGTGTAATTGGGACACTTTTTTTTTCTTTTTATGCCTCATCCTACAAAAGTAACAAGAAAATTCCTTATCTTGTTCTCTTGTTTCTTCTAAAAAAAATTATGCAATATCCTCAACTCTCAATTGACTCTTTTCAAACTCTAAATTTTATACATGTGACTTTGGGATTCAAATAATATGAGTAATTTAAACCGTAGTAGTAGCAAGAACAACAATTAAAGAAGAAAACAATAAACATACAATGCATAAATAATCTTTATGGTAAATTTCAAGACCCAAACAAGATACCTAGCGCACCATTAATCCTCAATCTATGGATTGAAAAAGACTATCTGCAAGTGGTACTTTCAACACATTGATCAAACATTGGTAATATGTCTTGTCAAACAAATGTTGTCTTTGGATACTCCAATGCTCACATGAAAAACTTATATGATGATTACTCTACTCAAATAATGGTTGTCTTTGGAATTTTCATTATTCACATGGAAGATCGCACTATTTATAATCACCACATATTTACCATCTCAAGCATGTAATTATTCTGTCAAATTGTGTCTTCCTTTGATCGAGTACAATTCGCATGAATAATTCCATGCAACATCTATGTAAATTCAATCAACTTAACTTACGCAACAAAGGTTACTTTGGTAACATGTTGTTTCAATCAATTTAACCAAAAAATACAAGACGATTTAATATAATAAATGAGAGGTCTTAAAATTACACAACTTTCATATATAATCAAGTAAGTTATATAAAAATATATATAATAAGAGATGTAAAAATTTTGCAGAACAAACCCATCACAAGATACATTGTACAACATTAATTCCTAGTCTTTGGACAGAGAAATTAATTTGTAATTGGTACTTTCAACACAATGATTAAATATTGACAATAAATTCTGTCAAATAATAGTCTATAATAGTCTTTCTTTGGACCGACTATTATTCACATAAAAATACCTTATAATTGTCACACATTTATCATCACAAGTACAATATTATTTGACCAAATTTTGTGTTCCTTTGGGCTGAACATAATTCGTATAAATAATTTCATACTGATGTCTATGTAATTTTAATCAAATCGATTTTCACAATAGGAATTACTTTGGCAATATATTCATTGATTAATTTAATTAAAAAAATACTAGACAAACAAATAAATGAAAAAAATCTGTTACTGTTAAATTTACACCCAATCATAATAGCAAAAAAATATAAAACATTAATTACAGCAAATAAATATAATATCCTTAAATTATATTTAACACCATCATTGATTTATACTTAAAATACAACAAGTAAATCATCAGTAAATAACACTATCACAAATTTATGAAAGGAATTAAAAACAATAAATCATGTATTAATTTCTGAAAGAATCTTTATGGATAATAAAGAAAAGAAATGAAAAGGCAATAATATAATTCACAAAAAATTATCTTATTTCCTTAATCCCATAAAAAACTTATTTACAAAATAATATAATTCTAAAAAATTGAATATTACTGGAATATATTTAGACCTATCACAAATGTATCTTGTATAGTCATAATATCACACACACAAAAAAACTATATTATATGCCAAAAGGAAATACAACCCAGGAAAAAAAATATCGAAAGCCAAAAACCACATTCCATTTAATATTTATGAATTATGATTAATAAGACGCAAAACCTTTCAAGCCAATTAGGATTGTTATCACATACAAAAGTCAAGAGGCAATATTACCGAACAAATAAAATAAAATCTGAACACAATAATAAAATAGTTATTGCAGAATAAGAACGCAAAAGGGGACTAAATTCAAATTAATCAAATAATTCATAAATAAATATCTCAAAAATCAATGAATTCATATAGTACTTATGGTTATGGAAATATGATTGAAACATCAATTTTATCCTAATAATCAAACGATGGGAACCTGGCTCTAATACCATTTGATGGAAATTTACCTTTATCCTTAGGTAATCTTTATTCCTTATGCGTAAGCTAAAAGGAACGAGTAGGTCCTAACCTAGAATAATTACCGAAGGTCCTAAGATCTACAACATGTTTGATTATTAAGGATAGACAAATACCCGAATCCGTAGGTGATTTCTAATCTATGCGCTCTTCTTAAGATCTGTTACGGAATGATATAGAGACAATGGATAACTGACAAATAGCGTAACCGGTGGCTTCATGATTCTTTCTCAATCGGAACCTCTTTATTCCTCAAAAGGACCTTCATAACTCTTCAGATAGGGAGAAGAGAAATTGTGTGTGACGTCTCAGTATATTGGGGATCATAGCCTTCTTGTAACGTGTTAACCTAATAGGGACAATGTAATTGCACCGTGCACTGAGCAACAATGTAATTTAACTCTGTGAGAGTGTTCTCTACGTGAGGTTCACTTTGGGTACACATATTCACAAAGAGATTAGCACAATAACCTAGGCGATTAAGATAAGATTAACTAGTTTTGGTAAAAAGCAAAAGTACCCATTTTTGGCAAGTCTCCCTTCCATTTTTGGTAGTTTTACAAAAAGCAAAACCACCCAACTGAAGCATGGCTGGTCACATTAGAATTTGGTCTGATTTATAAGCACTGCGTGTGGTTAAACAACACTCTTGCATCCTAAGCAGGTAACTATCACACTTAATTCACAATAGGGCCCAAACACTGCCACCAATCCCCCTAGGTCTTGATGGTCATAAAAATCATGTGGATGACAGTCGGGAGTGATCGCTACATACAGATTCATCGTACACCGACCAACTCAAAAAGCATAGTCTCAAAGCCCACTAGGAGTAGCAAAGTGAGGCCTGTGAGTTACCTGCGCCAAATGAGTGCATCAAATGTTGGGTAGTCACCACTCGCTAATTCCCTTAGGTTCTTTGAACCTCTCCGCCCACTACATCCCATCATATTTTTGTCCATCATCCACTTCCTCAATGCAACCTCACCTTCTCATAGAAGGAAATAAAACAAATAGTTCTTTTACTCTTTGTCCAATCCTCTTGAATCTTGCCACCGTATCGCTTGCTTAGTCCTCGTACCACTTATATCAATGAACATATACAACCAAGCAACAAGAAAGATAAACGAGGCTTAGGCCTACGTACTACTCTCAGGGAACCAATCATGATCCCTTAAGCGGTAGAAACCACTTGTCACACAAACAAATGAACAACATAACGGCTGTCATTATAGCTATCTAACCAAACATAACAAACAATTTGCTGAGGGTCGAACACCCCCAGACCCAAACCAAAGCGCGTACAGATAAAAAATGACAAAATACAAACATATATACTAGAAAATAAATTCACATGCCACAAATATAATTCTTGGAGTTCACACTCTGTCGGTCTTATCATTCAATAATCATAATAAATTACATGCACACATTTCTGTAATTTTATTAGCGGAGAATCATCACAATTTCAGAGCATGCATCATCAGTCATCAAATTTTGTATTTATCACAAAAATATAATAGTAAATAAATCAGCAGTTCTAGAAAATAAATAATTCTCAGAAAATAAATAATTTCAATAATTCTTAGATAATTTGTATTTGAACATGATCTATGCACCCTTAGGGGTCCTCTTTGTTGTTTTGTGCATCTTCATCTCCTTCTTCTATCATCGATAATCGCTTTTCTTTTGTAAAGTAAGTTTTAACCGATCATTAGTGCCACAAGTTCTCTTTTAAAAAGATTGGAGGTTAATAAACGAAATCAAGATAAAATCAACTCATAACTAATTTCTTTTTATCAAATATCACTTGAGATTGTTTCAAGGTCCAATGCCTTAACGACTCTCTCCTCTTTTCAAATTTAAAAGATAGTTTCGAGGTCCAACGCCTTAACGATTCTCTCCGCTTTTCAAATTTTAAAACATCGTTTCAAGATCCAACGCCTTAAACAACTTTTGTTCGCAATTAAAATCAATCTTTCAAAAAACATAAAATCAATGTAACACACGAACATTCAAACTAAAAGAACTACGTAGGTTTGAATTCCTCATTGCACCTAAGGATACGTAGGAGCAAGGGCAACACCCTTGTCGACCCCAAAAAATAAAGAAACATAAAAAGCGAAAATACATAATTTTGAAGTCATGTTTTGCAAACTTGATTAAAGGCTGCCGCCCCTTGTGACGAGCGCGTGGGGTGCTAATACCTTCCCCGTGCGTAAATAACTCTCGTACCCTTATTCTTAAGTTTCGCAGATCTCTTTTTGTTTTTTCTAACGTTTTCCTTGAATAAACATTGGTGGCGACTCCACGCGTTTTCTTCATGAGAAGACACACCTTTGGCTTTTCGCCTCGCCCTCCCGCTGAAGGGTAGGTTGCGACAGTTGGTGACTCCACTGCGGACCGTTAGAGAGTTAGGCCATTTAGTCAGTGTGCAATGTTTTTATCATGACTTCTTCTTTATTTATGTTCCATTTTCCCTTTTATCTTTTGCTTTGTCCATATTTGTATATAACCTTTGCTATATTGTTGTGTTTGGTGTGTGTTTGTCTATCGATTACATTCATAGATATAAATATTTTGTCTACACACACATGGCACCTACACCTCGCATACATACAGAGATATTAGGCCCTATACCTGAGTCCATGTGAGCCATAAGGAGTGGAGGTCGATCTGTGGTCATGCTAGGTCTCCGACTCGCTTGGTAATAGTAAAGCCTCATCTAGAGTTTTCCTCGGTTGGTGATGCATTGTCGCTGATAGTCCCTATCACCACAATGTATTACCTAAGAGGATGATATCTCTAGAAGCCAGTAAAGTTACATGAAACCACCCTTGGGAATTATCACTAGAACTGGACTTTTGGATCCTTTCCATTAGGTTCCTGAATTAAGGGGCACATAGCAAACTCACTCTGGCATGTTCCTTGATTGCATCATGCATCTCTTCATGGCATCGTAATGGACATATCATTCCTGCATTTATCATTTATCATATTCATGAGTCGCATTTGCATAAGTCATTGCATTGTCATACATTTTCATTTAGCATGCTTTTGTTCTGCCAACTGCATATATTTTATTTTCATCGTTGGCATGGTATGTGCACTCATGCATGATCCTTTCATTTTCCTTTGCAAAAAAAAAAAAACAAAACAAAAAAATATAACAAAACAAACAACAAAAAAGGTCACAAAGAAGAATGAAGTTCACACCATATTCTTAGTTACATGTCAGGATTATACCCTCATTTCTCTTAAAAAAATGTTTGAGAATTACGTGAGCAAGGTACCTAATGCATGGTTAACTAGGAAAGGATGGTTCTTCGAGCATCTCATGCCGATCTCATAATTACATTTGTCATGCATAGCATAAGTATGCCCCAATCATTCATCTGTATGATACGTTGTCGAAGTATTGACAATCAAAATTTCTATTCCTTGGATTATGGGGTCGAGCCAAGCACATGCTTTTAAGAAAAGGTTTTCATCAACTCAAAGTTAAGTATGGAAGTAACCGGCTTACAAAAGTTGGGGCAGAAGATGGATCAAGTTACATCGCTTCTTTGTCTACTGCGAACACATGATTGAGCTAAATAATTTACAAAATTAAGGATTGTTGATGTCTATGTTTTATTTCCAGTTTCACTTTAACTCTGACAAGATGTAAGGAACAATGTTGTTTTTAATCTGAATTGATTCGATCCTATGTCATGTGTAAAAATTCGCAATACTTCAACAATACATCATTCACATATATCCATGCTTATTTTTCTTTTCACATTTGGTAGCATTGCTCATTGCATTCTTTCCTTGAAATTAGAACTGTAATCATTGTAATCAAAAGGAAAGAATGCTCTTTACGGTGCCCTTATTGAACGCACGCTAGAGCTAGAGTAATGAGTGAAATAGAGGAGGTGCAAGAACAGATGAAGGCTGACATGGAGGCCATGAAAGGCCAAATGGCCGCCATGATGGAGGCCATGTTGAGCATGAAGAAAATAATGGAAAACAATGTGGCTGCGGTTGCCACTACGAGTGCCGCCACTGAGGTAGACCCGACTCACCCATCGAGCCTCAATCAAGTGAATCCTCCAGTCTTAGATATGGTAGGTCAGGGAGGAGAAGCGCTACGAAGTACGGGCGGCCCCCATTTTGTGCAAGTTCAAAACAAGAATTCCTTCCCACTATATGGCTTACCTCCTAACTATACACCACCCAATGATGCACACACTCCCAATGAGAATGTCGACAACTCTGCACCCATACCCATTGAGAGCCAACAACCCCAATCTGATCATGCACAAGTCTCTCAACCTATGGGGGAGACACATGAAGCACCCCAAGACCACAATCTAGCCGACTTCGAACCTCACCTCGGATATGCCACTGAAGGGCAGGCGTTTGGTGGCATACCCCTGCCAAACACTTTGGAGGGCCCTCAGTATCGCCTACAACCACAACCCTTACATTTTACGGTGGAAAGATTGCCTCCTGCCATGGTAGAAAGGGAAAAATTTGATCATATAGAAGAAAGGCTGAGGGCCATTGAAGGAGGTGAAGATTATGCTTTTGCTAACATGGTAGAGTTATGCCTAGTGCTTGATGTCGTCATCCCTCTGAAGTTCAAGGCGCCAGACTTCGATAAGTATAAAGGGACTATTTGCCCCAAGAATCACCTGAACATGTACAACAGGAAAATGGGGGCATACTCGAAAAATGAAAAATTGTTGATGCATTTCTTCCAGGAAAGTCTTACTGAGGCAGCTGTCACCTGGTATACTAATCTGGAACCTTCTCGATTCCATTCTTGGAAGGACTTAATGGTTTCCTTCATTAGGCAGTATCAGTACCATTCTGATATGGCTCCGGACAGAATGCAACTATAGAACATGTGTAAGAAAGAGCATGAATCTTTCAAGGAATACACCCAGAGGTGGAGGGACTTAGAAGCTCAAGTAGCACCTCCAATGATGGAGAGGGAGACGATAACAATGATAGTAGACACATTACCAGTGTTCTACTATGAGAAGTTGGTGGGTTACACACTTTCAAGCTTTCCCGATTTAGTTTTCTCCGGCGAAAGGATCGAAGTGGGTCTGAGAAGAGGCAAATTTGATTATCCTGCTTTGATGAATAGGAAGCCTGGGGAAAATGGAGAGAATGAGAAGGAGGGCGGAACCCGTGCTGTGACTGTCGTTCCTACATGGCCAAATTTCCCACCAGCTCAACAATGTCGATACCCAGCCAATATCAGCCCTTCTCATTACCCACCACCCTATCAGCCAAGAACACCCAATCATCCACAAAGGCCACCTTTAAATCAGCCACAAAACCCGCCTGCTGCACATCCAATACCAAACACCACCCTTAACACAAACCAAAACACCAACCGGGGAAGGAATTTTCCATAAAAGAAGTCTGTAGAATTCACCCCAATTTTGGTGTCATATGCTAACTTACTCCCATATCTACACAATAATGCAATGGTAGCCATAATCCCAACAAAGATTCCTCAACCTCCATTTTTCCGAGGATACAACTCAAATGCAACATGTGCTTATCATGGATGAGTTCCGAGGAATTCCATTGAGCATTGTATGACCCTGAAACATAAGGTGCAAAGTCAGATTGATGCAGGTTAGCTGAGATTTAAGGAGGAGAATCACTCATGAATTTTGATGTTGTCAAGCAATACTATGTATGATGCTTGGGGAAATGTGAAGGTTGTTGTTATATGTCTCCAATGACTCATTAGGATTTTCAAGTTTATGTCATTACTGTAAACAACAGTCACAATGCTAATAATATGGATAAATTTGATGTCTCACATTCTCAATTACATCTTTGCTTATTTAACTTTCACTGGAATGTGAATGTAAGCTGATGGTTTGTTTGCCCAAGCAACCTGCACTCCTGAGTTTGACTTCCAAGTCTGTTCAATCAGAAATTTCTCCTTCTACATGTTTGGTGTGGGTACCGTAAATGACGAGTAAAGTAAAAAGTTAAAAAAAAATGTTTGATTGACTATGTTTCAAATAAAAAGTACAGACATTCATGTGACCTCATTTTATCATTCCTAAAAGTTGTCTTTTTGAGAGAAAAGTGAGTTATCAAGAACAGGAGTCGTTCGACTTAATCTGTCAATTGAAAATTTTGTAAATGTTTCTCGTCCTTGAAAATTCATTTTCGAGAACCTGCACAGTTTCTTTCATTTTTTTTCCTTACTACAAGGTCATGACAAAAAATAGCAATAGATACCTTAAAGCCCTACACTGGGGCAATGAGAGGCACCATGCAAGAGCCTCAAGCGAACCTAGGGCCAGATTAGAAGTTCTCACCTGGTAGGTCGAAAACCCGAAAGGGTGGCCTAGGCAAAAATTAGGGTTAATAAAAAATAAAAAGGAAAAAACAATCAGGAGCGTGTTTATCAAAGCTTTTGTCCCAAAATCCAAACTACAAAATGATCCAAGTCAAGATTTGAAATGACACATGACCATGTTTCAACCTCCAAAACACTAGTTTATCCTTTGCTACCCCCTCTGAGCCAAAGCATATTTGTTTTTTGAAAACAACAAAAAAAAAGCAAAAGCAAATTAGAAACCTTGAGTACGAACCACCGCTAAACCAACGGGAAGAGCAACACAAACAACACATGCATGAAGTTGGGCAACAATGAAAAGAAAAAAGAAAATAAAATCTGCCAAAGGCGAGTGAAGAAAAAAAGAGAGACAAAGATCTCCAGATTTTACAAGAAAGGCGCAAAAATGCAATGAAAGATTAATGTATAAGACAAAAGGAGTAGAGCCCAACCCAAGAGTTGAAAGGAACAAAAGTACAAGCAAGATTCTCAAGGTTCTTACTCAATATAACCCTCAAACACTCTTTGAGCCTCTCTGATCTTTTCTTTCATAGCCCTCTGACCCCTGACCACATTACAAGCCTAATAAAGCCCATGTGGATCAAGGAATGACTAATTTTCTTTTAAGTTGGGATTCTGGAATGAAACCCGCACACGCTTGTGATTGTTGAAAAATATATATGTATAAAAAAAAAAAAGAATCCTCGAGGTTTCGCACTTGCACATTTGAGAAGAAAACTCATTCGACCAGGAGCTCGTGGAAAATGCCCAAAGACAATTGTGATAGTAGGGTACATCTGATGTTAGTCGCTCATGCAGACTCCTTAGGATTCCTTTTGAATCCAAGGGTGGCCTTTGTTGTATAAATTCTTTTGGTATCAGCCCATGCCATCAAGTTTTAGCGGGATCCACAGACGCTTGGCATCACTCTATGACTTTAAATCAGGAAAGTTTCACTTGGTCACATACCAAAGTGTGACAATCCATTGTCATCCTTCTATGGGGCGCACGATCAATCCCAAAGCCTTATGTTTTATTGTTGTACAGAATAATCGAAGTTTTTGAAAAGAAAGGGGAAAACCCTAGGATCAATATTTCGGTTGATTGATTAAATGTCAAACAACTCCATTGTCGTCACTCGAAAATTATCAAGTGACTAAATCAAACAAAACATACACTCTAATGGAGTCCCCGAGGAGATTTGCAAAAAGATAGGATGAGGTCTCATGAGTTATCATGTCTTTTAGAAAGAAACAGTCAATTTGTGTTTTCCACGAAAAGAAAAAAAAAAGCAAAACAAATTAAATCAAAATCACAAAAATAGGAAAGAATGTCATGAGCATTACACAATTTTCATGATTCAAAACCTTTTGCATTACTAGATGCAGAGCATACATTTACTACATTTCAAGGTGAAGGTTGCATGCTTTTGCATATCAAAAATCATGTTCGTAAATACATAATTTTCCCAAATCTAATGTCCTATGTTATAAAGTTTAGGATGAGAGGCCTTCTCAAAGAGTCAACCTCTTGCTTTCTCATAAGGTTGAGCCCCTTGGTACTAGTACCTATTGGCTTATTTCATAGGACTCAAAGTCCTCTGTCATTTACATTTCAAAGACTTCAATGTATTTTGTCAAGACTTCAATGTCTTCTTTACATTTCAAAGACTTCAATGTCTTTTTTCAAGACTACAATGTCTTCATTTACATTTCAAAGACTTCAATTTCTTCAGTCATTTACGCTTTCAAAAGACTACAATGTCTTCATTTACATTTCAAAAGACTTCAATGTCTTCATTTACATTTCAAAAGACTTCAATGTCTTCATTTACATTTCAAAAGACTTCAATGTCTTCAGTCATTTACGCTTTCAAAAGACTACAATGTCTTCATTTACATTTCAAAGACTTCAATGTCTTCAGTCATTTACGCTTTCAAAAGACTACAATGTCTTCATTTACATTTCAAAAGACTTCAATGTCTTCAGTCATTTACGCTTTCAAAAGACTACAATGTCTTCATTTACATTTCAAAGACTTCAATGTCTTCAGTCATTTACACTTTCAAAAGACTACAATGTCTTCATTTACATTTCAAAGACTTCAATGTCTTCAGTCATTTACGCTTTCCAAAGACTACAATGTCTTCATTTACATTTACAAGACTTCAATGTCTTCCGTCTTTTACACTTTCAAAGACTTCAACGTCTTTTTTCTTTTATAGGATTCAATGTCCTTGTCTTTGTGCTTCATAGGACTCAACATCCTCTGCTCTATTCTTTGAAAGAAAAGAGAAGAAAAAGAAAAAAAAGAACTTCAGATGTCTTCTACTCTACAAAACTTCAATGTCATCATGATTTCTCGGTTTCACTTCCTTGGTTTTCGCTAGTTGCCGGTCGGATAGCAAGGTTGCTTGGATGAAATTAGTGTCCTTATCTTTACTTACCTTTTCATTTTTCAAATAAAAGATAAGTAAAGAGGGGTAACTGTCAAACCCTAATTTCATCCGAGGACTATCATTTATTGATATTTTGATTTTCGCTAGCCGAATTGAGCTATTCGATGCCAATTACCGTGCAAGAAAAAAGATCATTCGACGTTTTGGTGAAGAATGCGAAAAATACCCAAAGGGGAGGGAAAAAGGGTCATTTTTAGCTTTTTTTTATGGACCCTGGCTTGCCTGGGCCCCCAAATAGCTTAGGGGTGAAGTTACCAGCTCGCTTAGGCGAGCAAGGTTACTTCAGGTTTAAGCAGCAGCTCGCTGGGCGAGCTGCCATGACCCCTAATGTCATCTTATGCTATAAATAGGCATGAGGGAGGCTGAGTAAAGGGTTCCAAGGGTTAGCATTGAGAGATTTTGAGAGAAATCGGAGAGAAGAAGAAGAAAGAAGAGAAAAACCAGGTCGAGGCGCTACCGAATTGCGACCGTAATCGACTTCTACATCATTCTTTGTTCGGTGTTCTTCATCCGCCATTCGGTTAGTGTTTGTTTTTAAGGATTTAAACATGATCTATGCACCCTTAGGGGGTCCTCTTTGTTGTTTTGTGCATATTCATCTCCTTCTTCTATCATCGATAATCGCTTTTCTTTTGTAAAGTAAGTTTTAACCGATCATTAGTGCCGCAAGTTCTCTTTTAAAAAGATTGGATGTTAATAAACAAAATCAAGATAAAACCAACTCATAACTAATTTCTTTTTATCAAATATCACTTGAGATCGTTTCAAGGTCCAATTCCTTAATGACTTTCTCCTCTTTTCAAATTTAAAAGATCGTTTCAAGGTCCAATGCCTTAACGATTCTCTCCGCTTTTCAAAGTTTAAAACATCGTTTCAAGGTCCAACGCCTTAAACGACTTTTGTTCGCAATTAAAATCAATCTTTCAAAAAACATAAAATCAATGTAACACACGAACTTTCAGACTTAAAGAACTACGTAGGTCTGAATTCCCCATCGCACCTGAGGATACGTAGGAGCAAGGGCAACACCCTTCTTGACCCCAAAAAATAAAGAAACATAAAAAGGGAAAATACATAATTTTGAAGTCATATTTTGCACACTCGATTAAAGGCTGTCGTCCCTTGTGACGGGCACATGGGGTTCTAATACCTTCCCCATACGTAAACAACTCCCGAACCCTTATTCTCAAGTTTTGCAAACCTCTTTTTGGTTTTTCTAATGTTTTCCTCTAATAAACATTGGTGGCGAATCCACGCGTTTTCTTCATGAGAAGACACACATTTGGTTTTTCGCCTCGCCCTCCCACCGAAGGGTAGGCTGCGACAATAGTAGCCAAGATGAGGTTATTACATCGCCTTCCTCTAGTGAAAGTGAAGAAGCAAAAATGGAAGAATCTAGTGAAGAAATCTGTCCCCAAGAAGAAGGGGACCTTCTAATGGTCAGAAGGCTTCTAGGAGGTCAATCTTGTGACTTGACCCAATCTGAAAGAGAGAATATTTTTCATACAAGGTGTAAAAATTTTTATAACACATGCTGTCTCATTGTACATAGTGGTTCATGTTGGAATTATTGTAGAACAAGATTAGTCTCTAAGTTGAGCCTTGTTATCACTTCCCATCCAAAGCCTTACAAACTTCAATGGCTCAATGATCAAGGGGAGATGATAGTCAATGAACAAGTGAAAGAGCCCTTCTCCATTGGAACATATAAGATAGGAAAATCATCTATAATGGCCATGGCAATATGATAGGAAAATCATCTATAATGGCCTACTAATAAGATAACCATCACCCACCTTGGAACAAAGTTTGTGTTGCATCCTCAAACACCTTTACAGGTGGCTAAAGATCAACTAACTATGAAAAATAAGAGTGATGAGGAAGAAAAACTAGAAAAACAGAAGAAGAAAAAAGGATAGTAAGGCCTTGTCTTCAAAGGCCAAGGGGAAGGAAAAAGAGGAAAAAGATTCCTCCAAGAAGATTGTTGAGAAGGAAATTTATTTCGCAACAAAAGGTGATATCAAAAGAGCAATCCTTCTTAAACAATTCTTCTACCTTCTCTTATTAAGGGAAACCTCCCTTAGCGCTGCCACAATTCCTACATTTGAGACCTTACCCCTAAAGGTCCAAAAACTCTTACATGAATTTGGTGATATATTTCCCAAAGAGATACCCCCTGGGATACCTTCTCTTAGGGGAATAGAACACCAAATAGACTTAGTCCCAGGAGCAAACCTTCCTAATAGGCCAGCCTATAGACTAACCCTCAGGAGACTAAGGAGATAGAGTCTCAGGTTAAAGAATTGTTGGAGAAGGGTTGGGTCCAAGAGAGCTTAAGCCCTTGTGTTGTGCTAATGTTGGTGCCCAAAAAGGATGGTAAATGGAGAATGTGTACAGATTGCAGGGCCATCAACAACATTACAGTAAAGTATAGGCACCTCATTCCTAGACTTGATGATTTTCTTGATGAGTAGCACGGTGCCAACATCTTTTCAAAAATTGATCTTAAAAGTGATTATCACCAAATCAGGATGAAAGAGGGTGATGAGTGGAAAACTGCTTTCAAGACCATGTTTGATTTGTATGAATGGGTAGTAATGCCTTTTGGGCTCACTAATGCACCAAGCACCTTTATGAGGCTTATGCATCATGTCTTAAGGGATTTCATAGGTAGATTTGTAGTTGTTTATTTTGATGATATTTTAGTGTACAATAGGAGGCTAGATGATCACTTAGGAAATCTCAGGCAAGTTCTTTCAGTCCTTAGGAAAAACACCCTCTATGCAAATATAGAGAAGTGTACCTTTTGTTTAGAAAATATAGTTTTCTAAGGGTTTGTAGTTGGTAGAAATGGGGTCCAAGTTGACCCTGAGAAAATAAAGGCCATCTAAGAATGGCCCACCCTAAAAAGTGTGCGAGATATTAGGAGCTTCCATGGGTTAGCAAGCTTCTACAGAAGGTTCATTCCTAATTTCTCTACAATTGTCTCACCTCTCAATGAGCTGGTGAAGAAGAATGTGGCATTTACTTATGGTGAAAGACAAGAGCAAGCCTTTGCTTTGCTAAAAGAAAAGCTCACCAAGGCATCTGTTCTAGCTCTTCCTGACTTTTCTAAAACTTTTGAGCTAGAATGTGATGCCTTTAGAGTGGGTGTGGGAGATGTATTGTTGCAAGGTGGGCACCCTATTGCTTATTTTAGTGAAAAACTTCATGGTGCCACCCTCAACTACCCCACCTATGATAAAGAGCTTTATGCCTTAATAATAGCCCCCCAAACTTGGGAACATTATCTTGTTTCCAAGAAATTTGTCATTCATAGTGATCATGAATCACTTAAGTACATTAGAGGGAAAAGCAAGTTAAACAAAAGGCCTGCAAAATGGGTAGAGTACCTAGAGCAATTTCCATATATTATCTAATACAAACAGGGAAAAACAAATGTTGTAGTTGATGCCCTCTCTAGGAGGCACACATTTTTTTGCTCCCTAGGAGCTCAAATTTTAGGATTTGATAACATTAGGGACTTGTATGCTTTAGATGAAAATTTCTCTCCCATTTATGAGAGTTATGGGCAAAAGGCCCATGATGGATTTTATTTGGCTGAGGGGTATTTGTTCAAAGAGGGAAAGCTTTGCATACCCCAAGGATCCATCAGGAAATTACTTGTGAAAGAGAGCCATGAGGGTGGGATCATGGGTCACTTTGGGATAGACAAGACCCTTGTCTTACTCAAAGAAAAGTTCTATTGGCCCCATATGAAGAAAGATCTTCATAAGCATTGCACTAGGTGTGTTGTGGCTTGTTTACAAGCCAAGTCTAGGGTGATGCCTCATGGGCTATACACACCCTTACCCATCCCATCAACACCTTGGGTAGACATTAGTATGGACTTTGTCCTTGGGCTTCCTAGAACCCAAAGAGGTGTAGACTCTATCTTTGTGGTGGTGGATAGGTTTAGCAAGATGGCACACTTTATACCATGTCACAAGGTGGATGATGCTTCCCACGTCTCAAAACTCTTTTTCAGGGAAGTTGTGAGACTCCATGGTTTGCCTAGGACCATTATGTCAGATAGAGATGCTAGCCACTTCTAGAAAATCTTATGGGCTAAGCTATGAACTAAGCTTCTTTTCTCTACCACTTGCCATCCATAAACTGATGGGCAAACAGAGGTAGTGAATAGGTCTTTATCCACCCTTTTAAGGACTCTTCTAAAAGACAACCATAAGTCTTGGGATGAGTATCTTCCTCACGTAGAATTTTCCTACAACAAAGGGGTTCATAGAACCACCAAGCAATCCCCTTTTGAGGTTGTCTATGGGTTCAATCCCCTAACATCCTTAGACCTCATTCCTATCCCAATTGAAACTTCTTTTATACATAAAGAAGGGGAATCTAGGTCAGAGTTTATAAAGAAGTTGCATGAGAGGGTTAAGAACTAAACAAAGGTGTATTCAACTAAAGGCAATAGAGGAAGAAAGGAGCTAGTTCTTAATGAGGGGGACTGGGTTTGACTCCATCTTAGAAAGGATAGATTCCCTTCTAAAAGGAAATCCAAGCTTAGCCCTAGAGAGGATGAACCTTTTCAGGTCTCAGAGAGAATCAATAACAATACCTATAGGTTGGACCTCCCAGAAGAGTATGGAGTCAACACCACTTTTAACATTTCTGATTTAATTCCTTTTGCATGTGGAACTGATATTGAGGAGGAGGAACCAACAAATTTAAGGTCAAATCCTCTTCAATGGGGAGGGGATGATGCAATCCTCCTTAGGAAGGGACAAGTCACGAGAGCCATGAGCAAGAGGCTCCAAGAGGATTGAGCTAGAGCTGCTGAAGAAGGCACTGGGGTTCTCATGAACCTCAGGGTAGATTTTTGAGCCCATGTGCCAAGGTTGGGTTCACTTATCTTTGTACATATTAGATTAGGATTTCATTATTTTTGGGCCTTGTATTTAGGGCTCCATAATGTAGGTAGGGTACCCTAGAAATATAGGATTTTTCAGCCCTTGTATTTTAAGGCACCTAGACTAGTTTTTGTATTAGGGGTAGTTTTGTAATTTCACATGCATTAAGTGAATATTTGATATGTGTGTTGGAAAATAAATTTAATTGAATAGGGAGAAGCCCAATCCAATTAAATTTTAGAGGGGGAGGTGAGCATTTGTTTGCTACACTCCATTGTCACATCATATAGTGACACTTTGTGCATGTCCTTCATGCTTTACATGCCTCATGACACCTAAGCACACTTAGTGGAGAATCTTGGATTAGTGGGCTGAACCATAGCTTAAATTCACTAATCATAATTAGTGAAATTTTGGCTCCAAAATTTCACTCCACAAATTCAATTTCAAATTCAAGTGAGATTCAAATTTCCCTCCAATTTTGTGTGACACTTGGGTTATAAATAGAGGTCATGTGTGTGCATTTTTCAACTTTGATCATTTGAGAATTACACTTCAAAGTTCATACCTCATTCGAGGCATAAAATTTCGTGCTTCTTCTCTTCTTCTCCCTCTACTCATCTTCTTCTATCTTCAAGCTCTTATTCATGGCTTCCTATGGTGGTGAGCTTGTTCTTGACTCATCTTCTCCTTGAAGTGGTGTCTCCAATCATCTTTCTTCCTTCTCCATGCCACTGCCATTGAACTTCAAGAAGCAAAGGACTCCATTGATGAAGAAGATTCAAGGCCTACAAGCTCCACATGGAGCTTCGTCATGGTTGGTCTCAACATGGATGGACCAATCACTAGAGTAAGGAGTAAGAGATTTCAAGAAAAGCCTAGTGAGAGACTAAATTCTCTCATAGAGGAAAGAGAAGAAGAAGAGAAGCTCATAAATTTTAACCAACTTTTAGAAAAAAATATTTATTTTCATTTTTTAATTGTATTTTAGGTCTATTTTTGGACTTGTAATGGGTTGCCATGACCTTTTATTGTTATTGTTAAGTCTTTTAATTATTAGATTAGGTATTGGGCCTTAAGCCTAATTAGGGTTATTAGTAAGAGTATAAGTAAACTCCTTAAATACTTTGTTGCCAGTTTTTGTTGAAATTTCATATTAGACACAATTAAGAGAGTACTTCTCAAGATTCTTGTGTGAAACCTTAGGTTTTGATCAAATAATTTTATTCTTTGTGGAAAATCATCCTCAACTTATCAATCTTTCAAGACTGTGACGTTGTTCTTTCCATCTCTGATTCTTGAAATCAGGTGTTATCTATCCTTTGTGTTTTCTTTCTTCTTCCGTGTTTTCTCCTTTGTTTGTTCTTTTCCTTTTATTTAAGTCTATATTATTGTTTCATCTTCCTTTGTTCTATTTCTTTGAGTCTATCTTTCTTTTCTAAATTCTATCTAGTATCAATATCTTTTTGTCTTCTTATCTCTCTCTCTCTCTCTCTCTCTCTCTCTCTCTCTCTCTATATATATATATATATATATATATATATATATATTATAAAAAATTCATGCAAAAAAAATGGAAAGAAAGAAGTAAAAAAAATCCAATTTTCAAATTTGGAGCCAAAATTATGTTACAATCTAGATTTGGATAATTGAAGTATTTAGGATTTGAATGTTTTTCAAATTTGGAGCCAAAATTTTGTTACATACTATATTTGGGTCTGGCTAATCACTAATTTGCGTTTAAATTTGAATTTTATGCCAAAAAAAAAGTGCAAAGATATAAAAAGGGAGCAAAAGAAATGCACCAAAAAAAGGTTATGCATTCAGAGTTGTTTCCCTTCTAGTTTTCACATACCTATACTTAAAAAAAATATCTTGTTGGTTATTTACATCTAGTTTAGTTCAATTCTGGAACAATCCTTTTCTTGATTCTGGAGTTTTCTAGTTTTTCTTCCTTGACATTCATTTTGAGTATTATTTTTTTTCTTGTCTTTAAAATTCTTAAGTTTTGTCTTAGAGTATTTCTATTATTGGCTTCCTGAGTTGATTTTTAATTTGACATATTTCACTCAAAGGTTCTGGTTAAGAGCTGAAGAGGAGCAAGAGTGGTAAAAGGCAAGAGTGCATATCATAAAAGAAAAGGCCTTGAAATAGTGATACACGAGTGAACTTCAGTGAAACACTAACTTGAGTGATGATGCCATATTTTGTTTATTACTTGTGCACTAACTTTCCTTGTAGGTATGGCTTCCACAAGTGGAGATGCTACTCCACCATCTCCAAAAACTGCAAGGCTCATGGCAGAGATGATTAAACTTGGTGATCAAATGAGAATAATGAGTTATGAAAATGAATAAAGGATGGAGAGAATGAGAAAGGAGAAAGAGGAGAGTTTGGGAAGAATACACAAGAATAATGAAGTTTTATGTGTGAGGATTGAAAATATAGAGCAAAGAAGAGAGAACAGATCATCTAATTCTTTTCGTGGAGAAGATGAGGGGTATGAAGAGGATGAGGGATGAAGAAGGAATGAGGGGTATAGGAAGAGAAGAAATCATAGAAGATATGGAGGTAGGCAAGGAAAGGAAGGGATTGAGGGAGTGAAGGTGAAGATCCCTACTTTTAACGAGACTTATGATCCAAAAGTATATCTTGAGTGAGAGATAAAGGTTGAGCAAGTCTTTGCTTGCTACAACTACAATGAAGAGAAGAGGACCGAATTGGCCTCCCTGGTGTTTGAGGGATATGCCTTAGTGTGGTGGAACCAAGTGAGGAGTGATGTTGAGAGGACGAGAAGGCCTTTGATTAATACTTGGCTAGACATGAAGAGAGTTTTGAGAGAGATATTTGTGTCATTTTATTATGGGAGAGACCTTCACAACAAGTTTCAAAGACTAATTCAAGGAAATATGAGTGTGGATGAGTATTACAAAGAGATGGAGATTTCATTGATTAGGGCTCAAATTTAGGAGTCTCAAAAGGCCACCATGACAAGGTTTTTGCATGGTCTCAATAGGGAGATCCAATACATTGTAGAGTTGCACCACTATGTCTCTTTGGAGGATCTCATTCATCAAGCTATGAAGGTGGAGCAAAAATTAAAGAGGAAGCAAATATACAAGAAGTCCCCCTATGGCTCTTCAACTTGGAAAGATAAGGAAACATTTAAGAAGAAGGAAGGAGGTTCATTCAAATCTCATGAGAAAGGTGTTGCACTTAGTAAAAATAATTTTAACCCTACTCTCACTTCTTCAAAAAACGAGTTATGTTAAATGTTTTAAGTGTTTGGGAAATGGTCACATTGCTCCCAATGTCCTAACAAAAGGACTATGGTTGTGTTGGGTAATGGGATATCTTCTAGTTCTTGTAATAAGAGTTAAAGTGTGTTTAAGGAGATTAATGGGTAGTGTGTTTAAGGATAGAGATGAAACTCAAAGGGAGAACGTTTTTCATACTATGTGCATGGTCATAGGGAAAATATGTTCTTTGATTATTAATGGGGGTAGTTGCACCAATGTAGCTAGCCAAAGATTGATTGAAAAGCTTGATTTAAAAACTCCCCCTCATCCTAGGCCTTACAAACTACAATGGTTGAGTGAGAATGGTGAGCTAGTTGTAGATAGAAAATTTTTTATATGCTTCTCCATTGGAAAATATGTTGATGAGATACTGTTTGATGTAGTCCCTATGGAGGCTAGTCATCTCTTACTTAGAAGGCCTTGGCAATATGATAGGTATGTTGTCCATAAGGGTGTCACTAACAAATTTTCATTTGTACATAAAGGGAAAAAGGTTACCCTCACACCTTTGTCTCCATAACGATTATTTTATTTTAGGCTTATTTTTACCAAGTGAGCTTCCAGTTTAGGTGAATAAGAATTTAAATTCTAAAATGGACGAAGAGAAACTAAATTAAGACAACAAATCAATTAAGGACTATAAACCAAAATTCAATTTTTTGGGGACTTGAATCGTAGAATGGAAATTTTGTAAGAAATAAAAATTCAATTTCAAAATTTTGTTTCAACTAAAAAGGATAACAAAAACATTGTGTCACGTGACACCACATGAAAGTATCATATGGCATACCATCAAGGCTAACATGTGGCACTTTCTTGGAGTGTCGCGTGGCATCATATGGGGTACCGTGTCACCTAACACTTCCACGTTCTACCACATGACACCTCCATGTGGTGTCATGTGGCATGAATGTCACGGCTCCCAGATCTCATGCTAATGTGGATATTTGTTTATCATGTTAGCACTTAGCATACTCATGTTAACGTGGATGACTAAAAAGGCTAGTAGATAATTAAGGAAAGATTGAAAGTTGTTCAAATATTTATGAGGGACTAAAAATTAAAATATGAAAAAGAGGTTGAATTGCCTTATAAAAATTAAAATTATTATTTTTTATTTATGTTTTATTGACGTGAGATTGAACTGCCTTATAAGAGGTTCCCAAACACCCTCTCCCTAAAAGCTCTATAGAGACCTTTATCAACTATTCCATAATCCTTTTACACTTTTAAAAAAAGATGGGAGAATATTGCTATTTCAACCAAATCTTCCATTTCTTCTCCCTGTACTGCTACTTCAACATAATAGAGATCAACAACCTCAACATCAATGAGTCCTTCAACGCAATGCAACTTTACTTGTGCTTGTTCATATCTATTATTGGCAATCAATTTTTTTATCTATAGGAATTGAATAAGATATCAAGAAATTTATAACCCTCACACACTCTACTCAATCAACTAAACAAGATCCTCTTAGTATTGGCAATCAATTGAGCCTAACATGCATTGAGAACTCGAGCAGGTTCACCTTCAAGCTCACAAACAATCACAACATCGTCGACACGTTCAACGACATGAACGTGCTTAGGAGCATGTGGTGACACAAAGGTAGGCCTAGATCTTTTTGAGAGAGGGAAAGGAAAAAAAAATAAAAACTTAATAATAATGATAGTTTTTAATTAGTTGTCTCTATGTTCAAAATACTTATGTAAAATATGTGTTTAGTGACTATTAAAAACCGCTGGAAAATGTTAGCTTCATTAGTCAATCAATGAATAGGTGACAAAAAATAAAATTCGTCAAATTTTTAATAGTGGAGTTAAAATATGCCAACATAATTTGTTAAATTTTGCCAAAAAAATAAAAATTAGGTTAAATTAATTTTTAGTCTTCTAATTTATTTTTTAGATTCAATTTGATCGTCTATTTTTTTCTTCAATTTAGTCCTTCAGTTTAAATGATAAGAAATTACACTTTATAACAGTTCAAACCGTCATTAAGTAGTTTAAACCGCCAAAAAACAGATTTTCCAAAAAATAAATTGATTTTAAAAATTAGAGAATTAAATTTAACATAAATAATAAATAAAGAATAAAAAATTAATTTAACCTAAAAATTAAGATAAAAAATGAAATTAAATATTCTTATATTACCGACCTCAAAGGTTGAGCGATGAAGAATGTCTAGGGAATGTGCTAACTTAATAAGTGTGTAAGTTTAGTTCAGAAATTGCTAGCAGCTGTATGGGGCTATATTTTGCCGTAAATTTTGAAACTGTTAAAGCCAATTCGGTTTAAAACAATGAATTTGATATAGAGAAATTATGTTCAAATGTTTAGGGTTTATGTTTAAGACAAAAACAAAACTTTATCCCGCAACTAAAATTCTTCTTGAAAAAATAATTGAAGTTGCAGGCTGTGGGGTTCGAACCCACGCGCACTTCTGTACAGAAGATCTTAAGTCTTCCCCCTTAACCACTCGGGCAAACCAGCTTGTCTTAATTACTTGGACATTTTATATTCAGTGCTATTGATTTCATTGCTATTTGCTATTTATCCGGCTTCAGTTTTTGATGCAGATTTTTTTGTTTAACATGACTGTTGTGATAATAAACATGAAAATTAGTTTATTTTTGTTGACTAGAGTTTTAGAAGAAAAAAAATAGATGGAGATAATTTTAAAGGATGAACTTCAAGTGCTCATAAATTTAAATTTGCTTTAGTTACATGATAATTAACGAATTTTATTTTAGATTCTTAATAAAAAAATTATTAAATTCTTAATAAAACAATTTTTTTATATATTTTATTTTACTCTCTAATAAATTAAATAATTTTTTTTGAGTTCTTAATAGATTTTATTTTTTTATTAGTCCCTATCAAGTATTTTTCAAAGGAACTAACACAAAATAAACAAAAAATATTAGAGATTAGAAACAAAATCTTTTAATTTATCAGGGACTAAAACAAAATATTAAGAGTTAATTTTTTTTTTTGGTTTTATTAGAGATTCAATACAAGATTTTTTTTATCATAGATCCAAAACAAAAGATGATAATTTATCATAGACCTATATATTTTAACCATTAAAATATTCTTGAGTAGTCACAAAAGACTTGATAAACCCCTGCCTCTTGATCCATTGCAGCGCTAATTTAGCCTTAAAATTGTGTTTTGTTAAATTTAAACTTTGGTTCTTAAAATTTTAAACCAATACTCATTTGGTTCCTTTATATAAGACTATTTCAACTAATTTATACTCTTTAAGAAAATAGGTTAATTTAGTTATTGATATTAAATTTGCCAATAATTTATATTATTCTTCCAAAACTATTCTTAATTTTTTAAAATTAATAATTTTTGTTTCATTTAATTGTTTCTCACTTATATGTTTTGAGAAAAAAAATGGTTATGTAATTTGTGAATATCTATCTTCTTCAAGTCCTAATAAGAGAGAATGAGTTTATCTTATTAATTTTTAGTATTTATTATTTTTAACTATAAATTTGTTAAAAAAAATTGAAATAAAGAGGATTACTTCATTTCATTAGTAATAAAGGAAAACATACACTGAGGTATATAATACAAAAAATTGGATGTTAGCATACAATCTAGATGCCTTTGCCAAGCAATGGACAAATTGATTAGCTTGACTCCATACAAAATTTACCTTAGAGTTGGGAGATTAGAAAGACCATGTCTCCACTTATATAAAATAAAATAAAATTCCGAAGAGCCTTTAGCATTTGAAGATAGTTTGTCACAATTTTGCAATGCGTCTCTAAACTTATGTAGCCAATATTCATCTGAGAAGTCCATTTTATTGCCTCATACAGCCCCAAGGCTTTAGCTTCTCGAGGGTCAAGTGTCTCAGGCCAGCAAGTGTTTTTGCAAGAGTAAATTGTCCTTGCTCATCTCTAAGGCAAATGCCAACTCCAAAACAATTGTTATCTTTGAAAATGATTGTGTCGACATTGCTATGGTTGCCTCTAGGAGCTGAGAATTGATCTGATCACGAGCTAAAAATTGATGTTGTGGCTCGGACCAACCCAACAAAATGTGAGGCTTAAAATAAAAATTTAGAGATGATTTTTTACCTTAAATAAAAGAGTAATATCTAAGATCTTTTAGTCAACTTGTATGATCTTTTCTACTTTAAAAAACTAATATCAAATGTTGACACTCCTGAAGTTTAAGCTTTAGTTGCTTTACGTTGGACTGGTCTTGGTTGGGGCTTTCTTGTGTGTTTCCATTCATGGTAGAACTGCACCATATGCACCATAAAATCACAGTAAATTTGCACTTGTGATCCAATGATAGGAACTTTAACAAGTTGAATGCCAGTCGTTCTTTGAAATTAAATCATCTATTTATTAATTGAACTTTGGCAGAAATTAAATTCCATAGACCAGTAGATTTCCAAATACTCATCATTACTTGATCACAACCGAAAAAAACATGACAATCGTTCTCATACGTAGTTGGAATAGCAGTAAGCACAAAAGGGAGAACAACTAACACCTTTATTTTGAAGCCTTTGACGTGTTGAAAGACATTGACGGAGGAGGCGCCAAAGGAAGTGCTTCACCTTTGGTTGAATTTCCAGATTCCATAGTAACATCAAGTTTCCATTAACTTTGAGGGCATCATTTTGGATCATTGCTTCCATGAGATGGTGGTGTGCGGACCTTACTATGTATTTTCCATTTAGGCTTAATCTCCAGGTTAGGTTGTCTTCATCAGAAACATCAATTAAGGGAAGCTTTGTTATTGCTTGCATGTCATAATCATTAAAAACTTGCTCAATAATATCAAATCTTCAACATTGTATGTTGTGGTTGATGAGAGAACTTACAAGAAGATTTTCAAGACCGGGAGAAGGGGTAGATGTAACATATGGTTGTTGAGTCCACTACTAAAAAAAGTACTTTTTACGACTGCTGATCTACATCGGTTATTGTAGACCTGATGTAAAAGCTGGGGCGGTGGCATTTTTGTAATTATTGGTAAAAAATTTGCATTTTACGACGTACTTTCTAAGGCGGTTATTAAAAACCGCCTTAGAATGTTATATGCAAAAATATTTACAGCGGGTTTAAGTTGAAGCCCGTCGTAATTGGGGGAAAAAATTAGGCTTGCACGTGTTCGAAGTACTCATAAGCGCCCACGGGTTTAAGTTCGAAGCACTCAGCTCCTAGCCCCTCTTTCTCTATGCTTGCTTCTCTTTTCATTGCATATCGAACCCTAGCCCCTCTTTCGTTGCAAATCGAACCCTGTGCTTGCTTCTCTTTTATTCTTCTTTCGTTTCGTTTTATCTGTCGTTTCCGTAGCTCGACTTCAGCAGCACCAGAACCCTAGCCCCTCTTTCGTTGCAAATCTTCTTGTTGCTGGTGGCTTCCAAGGAGAGCTTACTTGTAAGGTGAGTCATTGCTGGCAATTATGTTATAGCATCAGCTTAGCGGTTTTGATTACAAGACTCAGCGAAATAACGTGAAGCATCAAGCTTCAACCTTGCCCTTTAACGTATTATTCGGCCTTATCGTTTTCTGATATATTTTATTTTTGGTCATGTCATGGTCATCAAGCTTCGTGGTTAGCAACGGGTACACGAAAAGAGAAAGAGAGGAACAAGGCCAAGTTTGGATGATAACCTGGTTTTTACTGGTAAAGGATGATCCTGGTTTTTACTGCATTTTTTATGTTCTGATGTATTTGCTTCTAAACTTTGTATGCTGTCTTATGACTTGGCCTAGGTAAATCTTGTACATTCTTCTAGCTTTTTTATTAATGATATCTCTTTGCTTAATTGCTTAGGAAAAAAAACCCGAGTAATAATTGCTTTTCAAGGAAATTAAACAATGGATTTTCTCATCTAGTAAATCCCATATATGATTTTGTTCATGATTTGCAGTTTAACATTTAATTTTTTTTATTGCGTAATGCTTTTCAAAATTTAAAACCCACTTGCTTATAATAGTGTTAGTGAGTTGACTAAATTGTCCACATTATTTTTTCAATTTTTTAAGGGTCTGTTAGTGGAAAAAAATGAAAAAAAATAATTAAAGTGAGATAAAAATTTAAAACTAAAGTGTAGAAATGTGAATCTCACTTTGTTGATTTCTACTTTCTTTTATCCTCTTTTTCTCCAAACAACACACCTTAATTGGCAGAGAAGTTGTTCTTCACAATTTTTATTTTTTTTAACAAAGTCACAGCAAATGAATTAGTTGGTTAACTTCTCACAAAGTACACATGCATGTCTTACCTTCTAATTGCCTCTATTACCATTGAACAAGCTTATAGAGCTTCATATAATTGATAGAGACAAAAAAAATTATATAATTCTATGAAATATATAAATTTAATAGAGCTTATCTGGTTTTTGAAAATTTCTTTTGAAATTTATCTGCGGTCCTGTATATATATTTTGTTTGCAGTAAGAATTTATCTAAATTATCCATTCAGAGTTGTGTGTGTAGCAAAAATAGGACTTCTGATAAAAATGTGTTTTCTTCAGGTCATTCTTTTTGATAATCTTAAAAAATTAGTACATGTATCTTAAGAGGTTATCTCCTATGATCTATCACTTCTCGTTCAAATTTGAAAACTTTGTTTTGCATATTTATGTTGTTGTTTGATGGGTAGGACCCATTGAAGGAGATTATTTTTGGACATGATTGTGATGATTTCTAGTCTGAGTTACAGATGTTTGGTTGTAGGGAAAAAGGTGAGCAAAGCTCCTAAGATACAACGGCTGGTCACTCCCCTGACCCTCCAAAGAAATAGGGCAAGGATTGCAGATAAGAAGAAGAGAATTGCCAAAGCAAAATCAGAGGCAGCAGAGTACCAGAAACTTCTTGCCTCCAAAAAAATAAGCCTAGGTATATGGAATATACTGATATACTTTGAAGGTGTTTATAACAGTTAACTAGTTTTTATTACTTAATAGTTCAGGTTTCTGTTTTAACTTCTGAGTGTCTAGTTAAGCATTGCTGCTATAGTAGTGCTATGGAACTGAGGAAGCTTCAACTTGCACAAAATAATACTTAAAAATTAAATAGTAACAAATTTATTAAATAAAATTTGGAGCGTGTTACACGTTCGCTGGACTTGGCTCGATGCATAAAGCCCACTGAGCCCAGGAGTGTAATACTATTGTTTAAATCAAACTGACATTTATTACTAATTTGCTCTTAAACTATTTATTGTGGCAATCATAGTGTCAGACAGTACTTATTGTGCAACCAAAAAAAGTCAGTCCTTGTTGTCTTGGTTATTGCACTGCAGCGCTCTGTTCTGAACTGCTCAAGCACTGACCCTAATTATACTGCCAGATCAAAATACTTCATACAATATAATAATATATTTTTCACGTGTTAGATGAACAATATCGAGGGTCTTGCCTGTTATTTATTTCTTGTGATTGATGCATACAGTACTATTTTCATTTTAATTTTCTACATCTATCTTTCGTAATAGATGGTTTTTATTTCCTGTGACACGCTAGAAGTCATCTCTACTTGAACCTAAAAATCAATTTTTTGTTGTAATCACAGGTTCTTGAATTGAATAATTAAGTATAGTTGGGACATCGTGTTTGATTTTTTATTGCTAAAGGAAAGGGTCAATATAACTCCAATACAAGGTAATGTACATATTTAATGAAACTTTGCAATTGCTTTGCCTCTGGTGACTGTTTATCAATCAATTATTAACTATATCAATTTTTTTATATATGTTAATTATTAAATATAATGGATTTATAAATAATGATAATAAAAATATTGTGTCATCTTTTTTTGTTCATTCAACATAATCAATATAGTCCCTATGTATTATAGGTGTATACGGATTACTACCTGTTTTAGGCCAAAGGATGGAGACTTGTACACAGTTATCAGTGGGTAAAGGAACGGAGACCTTCTGTTGAATTAACTCAAGGTATGTTTGTTTACTGTTTCCATTTTTGCTTCCAGTCTCCAGTAAAGCCATCAGATTGCAGTGTTGGTCAATTGAAGGCTCTTATCTGGCCAAGTTATTTATTTGAAGACCATTATGGAAACTTCATTAAACTAAAAGGAAAACATTTGCACTTCCAATCTGTCCACTTGTTTGACCATCTATTCGCTATTGTTTTTCCTTTGTTAAGCCCTGTGTTTTCTGGTGACCCACTAATGCCTGTTTGTTGGTTGGGTTTCAACAAAACTCTTTCTTTGTGCCCTTATCTGTCGTAGGACTGATTCATGCACACATCAGTGTTTCCATTTCTCTCTTCTTTTTTTGTTGTTGTCATGTACTGCACTTCACAGGTCACAGGCTCACAGGCTCACAGCTCACTAAATTTGATTGCATGATTATGTTCTTATTATTCCATTTTGTTTTTTCTATTAATTTCCATCACCTTTGTTTCTCTCCCTTATTGTTCCCTTATACTTCTTGGATAAATAGTGTCTGAACTATGGACTATGTCATTTTTTACTATTAATGGCAATTCTTGTATCTGTTTTCCCACTATATTAGTTTTTGGGGTCATCCAGGATTGACAACTATGTTTTCACATGCATGTTTACACCATGGACTGTTTCTTCAAAATGAAACAACCATTTTCATACAGTAATAGGATACCAAGGTTTTTACCCTTTGGTAATAAACAAATCATCCTGTTGGAATTGGTGTGATATTACTCGTTTCCACTTATGTATGTTTTTTCTATACCAAGTCTTCTGAACCTAACATCTTGTTACTCTTGCAGCTGCTTGTATGACATGGGAGTTGGCAGAGTTAGGTGATAGTTTTATTACTTCTATTATAAATGGAGCTGATTTGGTGCCTACAATTCACTAGGGGAGAGTGTAATTTAAGTAATTAGGACTTGCAGTCAAGGTAGAGGACATCATTTGGTGGATTTAAGACTTATTTATGGTCATGAACTATTTTAGGTTCTCCAAATTGTGGGATGTTTTAGAAAGCAATCTTATAAATGTTCCTCATTTTGGTTTGCTTACCTTATTGCTACAATGCCATTTGCAAGATGAATATGTTTGCAGTTCATAAATTTCATTTTAGATATTTAGTACTGTCTATTTGTATTGTATTACATATATAAATTTCCAAAAAGTAAAAAAAAATTCATATTTTACATCGGTTCAACTATAAACGATGTAGAAAATATCCTCATTCTACATCAGTTATGCGATAAACGATGTAAAAAATCTTCAAATTCTACATCGGTTGATTGAAGAACGATGTAGAAACTTTTCCATTCGTGCCCATTCTACATCGGTTTAGCGATAAACGATGTAGAAAATCTGCTCATACTACATCGGTTGGACGATAAACGACGTAGAAACCTTTCATTTTCTACATCGGTTGATTGATAACCGATGTAGCCACGTTACCATATCTAGTCATTCTACATCAGTTGAACTATAACCGATGTAATAACCTTTCATTTTCTACATCGGTTATCAGCCAACCGATGTAGAAACATACCCATTCAACATCGGTTTTCGCCTTAGAACCGCTGTAGAAACCTACCCATTCTACATCGGTTGCAGCTACACAACCGATGTAGAAAAGTCACCCTTCAAAGACGGTCATAAAACCGATGTTGTGATTTAACAACCCCGGTTTACAACCACGCGTCACAACCGATGTAAAAAGGTCGTTAGAACCGATGTAGAAGGCTTTTTTTTAGGTAGTGGTCGCACGAATCCATGGTTGTGACCAAGCATTTATCTTATGGTCATTTCCAATTCTTCATCTCATTCCTTCCTTTACCAATACATGTCAAATGTGGATGCTACTACATCATGTAAAACTTGGATTCTGCCTTAAATGAGCTTCCAAAAATCCATCATATGCAAAATATTTAGCCTTGAATGAACACTCTTGTAACTATAGCATCATGGTTGGTAGAGAATTTCCAAACTTGCTTCCATAGCATAGCTAAGTTGAAACCATGTAGATGCCTGAAGCCCATGTCTCCAAACTCCTTCTTTATAGATAATTTCTCCTAGTTAAGCCAATTTATACCTTTTGAAGTGCCATTTTTAGAATCCCACAAAAATGAATTCATCATTTTTTGAATTTCCTCTGGCAAAGAAGTGGGTAGGAGGAAGACACTCAATGCAATAAAATGGGATATATTTTGCACAAGATTTGATGAGCACCTCTTTACCTGCTTTGGATAAGTGCTTTCCGGACCATTGGTTGATTCTCTTCCATATTCTATCCTTTAGAAAGCAAAAAACAACTCTCCTAATTTTGTCAATGATGGAAGGAAGGCCAAGGTATCTTCTTGAACCAATTTGAGTAGAAACACTGAGAACAGACATGATCAAGGACTTCATCGATTGTTGGGTGTTGCTACTAAAAAGGATCTCTGACTTTTGATGATTTATGAATTGGTTGAATGCTTTCCCATAAGTATCAAGCATCTACAAAAGAGTGAAAAGTCTCGTTTTCATTAGCTTTGCAAAATAAAAAATAGTTGTTAGCAAAAAAGATGAGAGGGTCGAAGCACCTGTACACACCTTTAAATCATGGATGTCTCATCTACTCTCAACTCTCTTTAGAAGTGATGAAAGTCACTCTATAAATATGATAAACAGTTAAGGTGACACTAGGTCACCCTATCTTAGCTCTCTCCCTGGAGAAATAAGTCCAACAGATTCCCCCATTAACTATAAATTTATTTGTTAATTAAGTAAGGGTACTTTGAAAAAAAAATTAATGTAGAAGACAATTAAGCAAAGATCTTATGAAAAAAGGACAAACAATTTTTTGAAAAGAGACTTGTAAAAATAACTCGTTTGGTGGTCAAGATAAGAACATGTAAAATAAGAACATGATAAACATTAATCCTTTCAAATGTTTGATGTGTACACATATAATGATAGGATATGCTCAAATTAAAAAAATTGTTTCATTAAAATTACCTATAATTTTTGAAAAATTAAATTTTAATTTATTTTTCATAAACTATGAAAATTATTAAAAAATGAATAAATTATAAAAAATTATATTTTATTTATGCAATTAATTTAGAAAAGAAAAAAAAGTGAAGGATAGGAAGAAGAAAGAAGGAACGTAAATAGCATAGGCCTTTTCTATCAACCATAATCTTGTTTAGGGCCTAACAATTGTATTATAGTCCAACTAGAATCTAGGTTTACTAATTAGGAATTACTATTCTCACTACCAATAATGCTATTGGCACTACCAATCCTTAGGAAATTCCTCTTTTCCCCACTCACTAAATCCCTACACCCCCACCCCTCCTTCCCCTCAAGCTTCTCACCGAGGCACCCCACTCTGGCCAGATTCGCATACGACCCCTCACCACACCGCAGTACCACCATGGTCCAACAGTGTCGCGCTGCCATCCCTCCTAGGACCCATAACCCTTGCATGCGCAATCACAACCTCCGAGGCTATGCACACATGACTTTTCTTCTTCAGATCTATAATGGGTTGCACTGATCTTGTTTTGATTTGGTCTAAAGGGTTGTGTGGAGGGGGAGGAGGGAAGGGTGGGAGGAAGAGAGACGATGGATGTATTTTTGTTCTGATCGCTTTGCCAATAAATTTTTTTGTTTGATATTATGCAATGAAATTTTGCTTTTATTGAGAAGGGGTGAAAAATAACATGAAACAGAATCGTATTTTTGCTGTTATTTATTATCTCACTCCCATATTGTACAACAAAATCATATTTTCATTGTTTTTCTTTTTTTTTTCTCCCCCATTTATGTAACGAAAATATGTTTCCATCGAAGGGGCAACTTCAAAATTAGTAGTGCCATTAGTAATAGTGGTAGTTGTAATACCCAGACAAATCACACTAGAATGAGAAGAATCGAGAACTTGTGCAAGTATGATATCGTACAGTTAAGGATAACTTAAAAAAAATTAATTGGTATTACCTATACTAACAAGATACATCTATTTTTCAATATCACTTAAAAACTCTACAATTAAATGTGCTTGGCTTGGAGCGATTTCGGGATGAATGACCTTCTGGGATGTTTCCTAAAAAGCGAGAATGAAGACAAAACATGCTCAAAAATCTCATGTTGGTTTGCGGGATTAATCATTGATCCTGGAAGCAGACATAACTGATTATCAAGGTATCAAAAATGACTACTTCCAGAGGGTTCTGACCAACAAGAATATTAAGTAAAATATCATTATGTAAAATATCATAGTATGTGAGCCATTAAAAAATCCACGGTCAAAAACGCTACAATGCTACCAATAGCAATACCCTTACTAATTTTTCTTTTTTACTTGTGGTTGGTTAGATCATATCAATATGATTAGAAGAGGGTGATAATGATGGGCTACACCATTCAAGTGTAATATTTGCGATCACAGGATAAAAGTTTAGTGTGGACCTTGACATTCCAACTTTGAGATGTAGACTCTTTCTGTGCATAAGTGAAACCACTAATCAGTATTAAGCGAAAGAATAATAGGTTATAACTTCAATGCAACATTGTACACACAAAAATATTCAAAGAAAGAAAAATTCACTAAATAAAACCATCAATGACCTCGTGATATATACAAAATCGAAATCCAAGTTGTGACACATATGACTTTTCCTCGAAATTGTTATTTGATAGTTAATTTGGTCAGAATTGCAAAAAAAAAATAAATGACGTTAATGATTGCTATTGATCTTAACACATCCATTTCCTTGACTTTGTTAATACAAGCTGCTAAAGGACCTTTGTCTTATCGATGGATTATTCACCAGGAAATTCTGGTCAGTCAACTTTCCTCCAACATGTGCTGAAAACTAATGATTCATTAAATTATTATTCTAATAATAAAAAAAAAAACTTAAAACATGTATAGTTAGAAGTGCAAAGCTGGCATGTTTATCTTCAACTAAAAGTAGTTTGTTTGGCTTTGTTTTGTTTCTAAATTATTGTTTCTTTCTACTTAACTATACCCTTAATTAAAATTAGATGTTATTTACATTATTTTAATAGTGTCTATCATTTTACAGTCGAATTTTAGTTGTGGTAGTCTTTAGTACTTAATGCAACTTTTAACAGTCGAGTTTGCTAAATTATGTACAAATTAAGTATTTTATTATCTTACAAAAACTAAAACTAAAACTAAAATTTTAGATTTAAATCTCTTCTATCATTTTACAAAATGTGTTTTGCAAGAGAACTTTCATTTATCTTATTATGTTTTGATGTCATTAGAGAGAAATGTGTAGACTAGGTTTACACTCTTCATCACTACAGTTGAAAAGTGACCATTGGGAAAATAATATATAGTTTATGAACACCTTGATTGGAGGTACGTAAAAGGATGCAGGAATGGGACTACACACCAATGGTTAAGTTAATATCTAAGCACCTAATTTGATTAGTGATGTTTTGTTGTTAGCTCTAGAATTGACTTCAAATGAAGAAATTTTCACCTACTGAACAAAGAAAGAAGAAACATGTTCACATGTGCAGTGTGAACAGATGACAAAAAACTATATTTTACATTTTCATGCCTTGACTTTGTTAAGAATTATAATCTCTAATGCAATTAAACAAATGGATCTCGATGTGAACCAATTTCCAGTATCTTTACTAATTAAAAAAAATCAAAATAGAAAAAAAACGGATGATTAAATTCCAGTAGATTCTTATCAAGTCGGAGTAGTAGAAATAAACAAAGGTTCTTTTCGAATTTTAGAAAATATATATATAGCAGAGTGTTTTATTATGAGAGGTGAGAAAATCAAATAATAGTCAGATTTAATTGCTAATTAAATGGAGTGAGAGAAAAACACAATAAAATACTCCGCTCACCTTATATGCCATATATATATATATATATATATATATATATATATATATATATATATATTAATTCAACGAATGTTTCTATAAATTACTTTAAAATAACTAAATTTATTAATATTTTTAAAATATTATGTATAATTAATTTATACAAAATCTGAAAATAAAAAAGATTAAAATTAAAATAACATGTTCATTCTTTAAGAGATAATACATTAACAAATTAAATTAGTTTCAAAATATTATATATAATTATTTAATATATAAACCAAATTTTTATTTCATAATATTTTTAATCAATGAAATAAAAAATATTAATAGGGTCCATTATGTAGTCCATTTCATTTAATATTTTTAAATGAATGAAAATGGACCATTAATCCATTTTGAAAGAAAAATGAACGTTATTCCACTTGACTCTTATGATATTTGGTGTCATTCTTTCCATGCTCAATATTAGGAGCCAATTGAAATGAATCCTTTTAATTAATATAATATAATTACATTGTATATGCAATGCAATTATTTTTTTCGGTGACAATTGTATATGTAATTAATGAAATGTAATTGTATATTATAACGACATATGTTTGTGTCAACTTTATTTAATTAAATATATTTTAAAAATTCAATAAAAGTAACTAAATTTATTCTTTTGCATTTTGAAATAATAAATAAATAATATTTTTATAATTTTTATTTATTCAAATTTAATTGATTTAATAAGTTTTATTAAATTTTTATTTTTAAAACATAATTAAATATCCAGCTCAATAACTTTCATTTTGGTCTTCAAAAAATATATTTTATCATCAAATTAGTTCTTAAAAACATTATAACTGAATGACAAAATGATTTCACAGACTTTGAAGATGTTTTTTTTCCCTCGATGAATATGCACTTGCCCAGTTTCTGTGAATAAACTGCAAAAATAACAAACTTGGATTTATTTTGCACCTCACAATGATGGAAACGTTTACACAAACATGCATTCAATGGTAGAAGAATATTGTCTCACTTTTTACACATATGAAGATTAAATTAAAATTTTAATTCTTTATAGATTAAATCATTATTAATTTATATATTTAAAAGACCATAATGATCATCATTTAGGAATACTAGTACAAAAACACTCTTTTAAGACACTATTTCTTTCTATGACGGTTACACAATGATGCACTCAATGGTAGAAGAATATTGTCTCACTTTTTACAAATATAAAAATTAAATTAAAATTTTAATTCTTTATAGATTAAATCATTATTAATTTATATATTCAAAAGACCAAAATGATCATTTAGGAACACTACCACAAAAACACTCTTCTACAACATTGTTTTTAAGATGGTTCTACAAAACTGACATCTTTAAAAAAGTGGTGGTATTTTTATAAATAATCAAAAGTTTTCAAAGATGGCTTTTGTCATAGCCGTCTTAAAATGAGATATTCAAAGTCGATTTTAATGGAATCATCATGAACGAACCTTCATTTTTTATATTTCCTCTCCTCCAACCTACTCGTTTTCGTTCCCCCTCCTCAATTCTGTGCCCGTTCCTCTCCTTTCTTGCTCACATACCTCACTCTTTCGGTCTTACTCCTGTGCTGCTGCTGTCGAAGCTCCCTCTCTGTGAAGGTAAATGTTTGGTCCATAAAGGCAAAGGGGGTAAGGTAAGTTGGTTTGACGCAAGAAAAGGGGCAACCCATATAACATGAGAAGCGATTTTTCGAAGGAAGATGAAGAGATGTCAAGGTCTCCACCTTCAGGGACAAGGAGGAAGAGATTGAAAGGAAGCCTCATGTGAAGGCTCTTCCTTTTAAGCTGAAAGTGATATCGAGAGAATCATCGTCATAGAAAGCACTTCACATTCTTGACACCGACCTCCGCACTCACTGGTCCATTGCCACCAAAACCAAGGATTGGATTCTTTTATAACTCGATTTCTATTTGTTTGATTTGATGCATAATGTAATGAAACTAGAACTTAGTGTTGGATCAAGTGGTCTCAGAATAATTAAGAAGGGGGGGTTGAATTAATTATTAATGAACCTTTACTAATTAAAAATCTATCCTTCTTAATGTTACCAAAAGTAAAAGCAATAATTAAAGTGCACAACAGAAAATAAAAGAGTAGGGAAGAAGAAGACAAACACACAAGAGTTTTTACTGGTTTGGCAACAACCCGTACCTACATCCAGTCCCCTAGCGACCTGCGGTCCTTGGGATTTCTTTTCAATCTTGTAAATTCCTTTACAAGCAAAGATCCACAAGGGATGTACCCTCCCTTGTTCTCTTTGAACAACCTAGTGGATGTAACCTCCACTAGAATTGATCCACAAGAGATGTACCCTCTCTTGTTCTCAGTCACAACAACCCAAGTAGATGTACCCTCTACTTGTACCACAAAGGATGTACCCTCCAATGTGTTAAGACAAAGTTCTCAGGCGGTTAGTCCTTTGAAACTTTGTGAATGGGGAAACAAAAGAATTCTCAGGCGGTTAGTCCTTTGAAATCTTTTGTTTATGGGAAAGGGAAGAATCAAAAGAATTCTTAGACTGTGTCATTTTGAATTCTTTGACAAGGGAGAAGGGAGACACAAAAGAACTCAGGCGGTTAGTCCTTTGTTCTTTTGGAAAAGGGAGAAGAGAGACACAAAAAGAATTCAGACGTTTAGTCCTTGGCAAATTCTTTTTGGCAAAGGGAGAAGGGAATGAAAAAGATGAATAGCACAAGTTTTGTTTTCAAGGTTTAGAAAAATCAGAAAACTTTAGAAAGCTTTTGGCAAAGGAAGAAGAAGAAGAAATTCAAGAAGATGCTTAAAGAGATTCAAAGGTTGTAAAGGATTGTAATGATTGTATTCAATGTGTTGTAAAATGCAAGTTAAGGTCTTGCTTTTATAGACTCTTCATGTCTGGTCAAGAAAACCATTAGAAGAGTTATAACTTTTAGAAAAATTTGAAAACCTTTGGAAGAGTTACATCTTTTGATTTTTGTTCAAAACTTATCACTGGTAATCAATTACCAAATCATTGTAATCGATTACACAAAGCATTTTTGTGAAAGGATGTGACTCTTCACATTTGGATTTGAATTTCAACATTCAAACACACTGGTAATCGATTACCAAATCATTGTAATCGATTACACCATTTTGAAATCAATTGGAATGTTGTAAATTCAGTTGAAAGCTTTTTGAAAACAATCTTTGCTACTGGTAATCGATTACCAGAGAGTAAAAACTCTTTGGTAAAAGGTTTTGTGAAAAATTCATGTGCTACTCAATGTTTTGAAAAACTTTTTAGTACTTATCTTGATTGAGTCTTTTCTTGATTCTTGAATCTTCAACTTGATTATTCTTGATTCTTGATTCTTGATTCTTGAATCTTGAAATCAAATTTCCTCTTGATTCTTGAAGTGTTCTTGATTCAATCTTGAACTCATTCTCTTGGGCTTTTTGTCATCATCTTTGTTATCATCAAAACTCCTTGAATCAATCTTGATTCAACATCATGAAGCTTGCTTCTACACTTAGGTTTTTCACTTTCAATTTTCATTTCTTTTCACCTTTTTATGATGCTTGTTGTTTTTTGTTTTTTCCTTAGATTTTTTCCTTTTTTATAATGTTGTACTCTCTTGATATACACGAATGATTTTTGTTTCCTCTACCACCAAAACCCTCTTCTCTCATCGATCTTTGTGTGCCACTAAGCTTAATGGACTTGCCTCTTTTTCTTCTTCCTAGAAATACACCCTCTTGTTTTCCCGATAATAAAAATCACATTTTTCACTGCACCTTCATATTTGCTCTACCCCTTTTGTTTCACTCCACTGTGAAATATCAAAATGAATAAAATTTTCAATTTTTATTATGGTTTCTATTGTTTAGGCTTTTGGTGCAGTTGGTTGGTGCACAAGTGTCTTTGACATCGTTGCATAGTGTTATTGCCTTTGCCTTGTTCACTTCGCTGCTTTCTCTACACAACACTAATTGGGGTTGTCTTTCAGAAGGTACCCTTTTTTCTTCACGTGTTGGATGGATTGTCTTGAACTAGAAGAGTTGCTGCTCTGTTATTTTTCATTTTAATTGTTAATGCCATGAATTTAATCTTAATAACAACTTTTTTTGGATTACCAACATGGGAAAATGTAATATAAAAAATTGGCATGATGATGATACCTTTGGAATTTTAGGTATAAGATAATATAGTGATCATCCTAAGTCCTAACATAACCACTTTTAATTTTTCTTCAAGGATAATGATATTCTTTTGTACATTTCATTGTTAGGCTTTAGATTAACTTCTTTATAAGTACTTATATAATAATAATAATAATAATAATAATAATAATAATAATAAAAGGATAAAATAGTTTGAGGTTCTCTCTTGAGCTAAAATCAACTTGTGCAATGCAACTTTTGGAGAAGTTAAACGAGAAAGCATCTATAAAAGCTAAGTGCATTTGAAGATTTTAACTTATGTAAAAAAAAAAAACTCGATTTATTTTATCCTTTTATTTTCTTCTTTTATAAGTGTTTATGGAGAAGTTTATCCAAAGTCCAAACAAGACCTTAGACACTAAACTTGCCTTTTCTTGTGGTTGGGAGCGGTAAGGTTGTGATGGTCTTTTAACATGATACTTCATACTTGCCTTTATTTTTTGATTAGTTTGTTAGTGATCAACTCACAACAATTAATCTTGATTCCATTAGCAACTGTAGTTAGTGAAATGGTTCTTAATTAATAATGTTAGAAGGGTTTAAGTCACAATTTATGCATGGGATAATGGGAGAACCAAGGGACATTTGAAATATCATTTTCATGTAGTGTCCCTGGTAGATATGGGCAAATTGAGTGACAAATAAGTAAAATTTGAGCCAAAAGAAGTTTGTTAATTAACATTGGCTTGATTAACGGGAGTTTATGGAATCGATTTAATGCCATGAGAAAAAATAGATGACATTTGAGAGATACTCTTACTTGCCAAGTGAAGAAACAATTAGAAATGGTAGTTGTCAGTTGCTTTATACGACTAACTTTTGTATAGAAATCGTTTTTCAAAACTTATATAGTTCGCCAATTTATGGTTATTTTGTAGTGATTTTTGTAAATAAATTTTGTTTTATGGATAAAGCTGTCTCTAGAATATGTCCATTGGATTTAATGATGAAATATGTGCAATTTCAGGTGAAAAAGAGGCTAAGTCATGAAGTGTCAAAAGTGACAGTTGAGCTTAGCTCAGCAGTTGGGCTAAGCGCGCATCCACCGCTAAGCGCAGCTTCAGCGTGCTTAGCGCGACAGAAGAATCTGGCAGGGCATCAATATCAAGGCCGCGCGCTAAGCGCGAGATCAGTGCGCTAAGCGCAGCAGGTATCTTTAGCCAGGCTCAACGCACGACTGACACTAAGCCCGAATCCACTTACCCGCGCTAAGTGCGAGGGTGGCGTTAAGCGCAACATTGCGATTTCAGAGCCTATTTAAAGCTTGTCTTGTGCAGAATTAGGGTATAGCTTTTACACACTTTAGACAAGACCCAGTGCACAGAATTACACAGCAGCCACAGTGCCCATTTTGGGACAAGAGCCCTAGAAGCAGCAAAGAGAAGTAGCTTTTGCAGAGATACCTAGGTTTTGTAACCTTATTATTGTTAGGGTTTCTTCTGTAATGGCTAGCTAAACACCCTAGTTGGGGATTTCTAATGAATAGCTGATGTAAATACATAATATCTAATTGATTGTGTTTTTTGTGTTCAATGATTCATTCAATGCTTGATGTTTGTATGCTTTTGGTCTGATCACCCATTTGTGTGCGCAGTTAGGTGACTTTAGCATTGGGAAATGTACTGTTGCCTTAGAACTTGATCGAAGCAGGATCGAAACTTAGTCTTACATGAGGGATCTGCGGGTTAAGTTTTGGTTTTAATTATGCTGTTACAATAATGTTGTTTAGTTTAGGCCTAGTCTTACATAAGGGATCTGCGGATGAAGCTTAGGCTAAATTAGGCTAAACTTTCGTAAGCTACTTGAGTTGAGTCTAGTCTTACATGAGGGATCTACGGACGAAACTCAATTTAAGTTAGTCTAAACCTAAGAGGACTATCTAAATCGGGCCTAGTCTTACATGAGGGATCTGTGGACGAAGCTTGGATTAATTCGGCCTGACGAGGGATCGAAGGTTTGGTAATTTAGGCTACAACATAGAACACAAGAGCACGATTGATTAAAGAAATATATTTCTATGCATCAGCTTGTTTGTTAGAAAGACCAAACATTTCTACCTACTGCTGTCATTTTATTTACCTTGCATTTTTATAGTTTTAGCATAAAAGTTAGTTTAAATTCTGTTTGAAATTATCAATCATACATGTTCTCTCAACTATGCTTCATTTCCGAACTTAATTCAGGCAAACATTAGTTCCCTGTGTTTGATACTCAGATTCACCCGTTTTAATTTTTAAATACTTGACGATCCAGTGCGCTTTTCGGTAAACCGGATTTCCCTTGAATATATTTGAACGAAGAAAAAGTGGAACAAAAAGTAATTGCAGGGGAAATCAAACAAAGTATTTATGGCGCCGTTGCCAGGGAACTAAACTGTTAGTAGAGTTTTGTTCAGTTTTGCAGCATTGCTTTAATTTTACTTTTTCAATATTTTTTTATTCTTTTGACTAACATAGTAGTTTTAGTACATTCATTGTTCTTTTGAATTGGATAACTGTTGTACTGTTTTTGTATGCAAAGAAGATCTTCTACAGGTGATTTGATTCCCATTGATTTGGAGATTAACGCCACTTGTAGAAGGCGTAATCAAGAGAGAATTAGAAATTTTTTGCAGGACTTAGAGGCAGCAGCAATTCCAAAGGAAGAACCTCAATCTTCTGAGGCATCTTCTAGTTTTCCTATTGCAGAACATTCTAATCTAGATCCTAGTGAAGACTACATCATGGCTGAAGAGCCAAGAAGAGTTACTCTGGAAGATTATTCAAGTTCTAATGTACCACAATTTTTCACCAGCATTGCACAACCAGAAGTTCAAGCACAAACCATTACTTATCCACCATCATTGATTCAATTGATTCAGAATAATTTGCTTCATGGATTACCAAATGAAGACTCATATGCACACTTAGCCATTTACATAGAAATATGCAATACTATTAGGTTGGCTGGAGTGCCTGAAGATGCAATCCGACTGAGCTTGTTTTCATTTTCTTTATCGGGAGAAGCCAAGAGGTGGCTTCATTCATTCAAAGGTAATAGTCTTAAGACATGGGATGAGGTTGTGGAGAAATTTCTGAAGAAATATTTCCCTGAGTCTAAGACTGCAGAAGGCAAAGCTGCCATCTCTTCTTTTCACCAATTTCCCGATGAATCTTTGAGTGAGGCCTTGGAAAGATTCCATGGTTTATTGAGAAAGACTCCCACTTATGGATTCTTAGAACCGGTACAGCTCAATATCTTTATAGATGGGTTAAGACCGCAATCCAAACAGCTATTAGACGTTTCTGCAGGTGGGAAAATCAAATTGAATAACCCTGAAGAAGCCATGGATCTCATTGAAAATATTGCTGCAAGCGACATTGCTATTTTGAGAGATAGAGCTCACATTCCTACCAAAAAGAGTTTATTGGAGTTAACCTCCCAAGATGCATTGTTGGCACAAAACAAATTGTTGTCTAAGCAACTGGAAGCCTTGACTGAAACACTAAGTAAGTTGCCAACTCAAATTCATTCTGCACATACTTCACATGTTTCTGTTTTGCAGGTTGTAGGATGTACCATTTGTGGGGGAGCTCATGAATCTGGATGTTGTATTCCTATTGAAAAACAACCCACTCATGAAATCAATTACATGGGAAATCAACCCAGAAACAATTTTAATGCAGGAGGATTTTCTAGATTCCAACATGGCCAACAATATAATCAACAGCAAAGACAATGGAGGAACCACCCTGGAAATCAATTCAATAGAGATCAAGGTGGACCATCCACAAGGCCATAACAACAAGGGTCTAGTCTCTATGATCGCACAATGAAGCTGGAAGAGACTCTAGCTTAGTTTATGCATGTTTCTATGTCCAATCAGAAGAGCACAGAGTCCGCCATAAAGAATCTTGAGTTCTAAGTGGGGACAGCTTGCAAAGTAATTGGTAGATAGATCATCAAGCAGTTTTACAGCTAATACAGAGAAAAATCCCAAGGAGGAATATAAAACTATGATGACTAGAAGTAGAATGGCAATCCAAGGAGATGATAGTGAAGCTGGACAGAAGATGGAGAAACATAAACAAAAGCTGACACCTAAACCAACACTTGAACCTGTTTTTGATTTTGTAGAACATGAAGAGATTAATGAGGAGACTGAAGATGATAAGGAAGAAGAGACACCAATAAAAGAAAAAGAAAAAGAAAAAGAAAAAAAGTTGAAAAATGAAAAACAAAAGGAGGAAGTTGTTGATGATGAAATGAGGAAAGGCAAGAGTGAAGCAAACACTGAAAAGAAGAAGGATACTACTCCAAATGAAGGCAAGGAAGTACCTTATCCTTTGGTACCTTTTCGGAAAAAGAAGGAAAGACGTTTGGCCAGATTTCTTGATATCTTCAAGAAATTAGAAATTACTTTACCCTTTGGAGAAGCACTTCAACAAATGCCTCTCTATGCCAAATTTTTAAAAGATATGCTGACAAAGAAGAACCGGTACATCCACAGTGACAAAATTGTGGTGTAAGGCAATTGTAGTTCTGTGATTCAACGCATTCTTCTGCCTAAGCACAAAGATCCTAGAGTTGCCACGATATCGTGTTCCATTGGTGAGGTTGTTGTAGGAAAAGCTCTCATAGACTTGGGAGCTAGTATCAACTTAATGCCTCTCTCCATGTGCCGACGACTTGGAGAGATAGAGATAATACCTACACGCATGACCCTTCAGTTGGCAGATCGCTCCATTGCCAGACCATATGGAGTGATTGAAGATGTTTTGGTGAAGGTGAAACACCTTATATTTCCAGCTGATTTTGTGGTGATAGACATAGAAGATGATGTTGATATTCCTCTCATTCTTGGTCGCCCATTCATGTCTACTGCAAGTTGTGTAGTAGATATAGGAAAGAAGATGTTGCAAATGGGCATAGAAGATAAAAAAATCAGCTTTGATCTATTTCATGAAGATAAAGAACCACCTGACCGGAATGTCTGTTTTAAAGTTCATGTGATGGAGGAAAGAAGACCTGAGAAGAAGGTCCTTGAAGTGGGAACATTATTGGAACCTGGATAACAGGATGATGCATCAAGCTAGTGACGTTAAAGAAGCGCTTACTAGGAGGCAACCCAACTTTTCTTTCCCTTCTCTATCTTCATTTTTATTTCTTGCATGTAGTTAGGACATCTTGCTTGTGATTGTGATTGATTTCAGCTTGTTTAGTAATGAACAAAAAAGGTTTTTAAATTATGTGTGAAGAGATAAGCAGAAAATGACTTAGAAAAATTTTCAGATTGCTTATCCGCTAAGCGCAAACCTTGCGCTAAGTGCCATCTCTTCATGCGCTAAGCCGAGCTTTCTCGCGCTAAGCGCAAAGACCCCTAATTGATTGGCTGAATGGTTCAGCTAAGCGCACATCGCTATGCTAAGCCCTACATCTTCACTGTAAGTTGCACCTTAAGCAGTGGGCTTAGCGTGGATGATGTGCTAAGCGCCACTTCCTCTATGAGAAAATTTATTATAGCTACGTTAAGCATACCATCCTGCACTAAGCCCCAGATTCATTCTATAAGTTGAGCTTTCAAGCTGAGCTTAGCGGGGAAGGATGCACTAAGTGCCAACATCATTCTATTTTGAAGTCATTGGAAGTGCGCTCAGCACAGGTAGTGGCGCTAAGCCTGAATCACTCAATGTAAGTTGAAGCTTGATGTACGCTAAGCCTCACATCCCAGGCTAAGCGCATATTGTAGAAAGATTTTTGGTGTTGCAGAAAGTGTTACGCGCCGCTGCCGCGCTAAGCCCCAAATGCTTATTGGATTTTACAACTTCAAGTTGCGCTTAGTGCGAGGCTAGGCTAAGCACTAGTGTTTTAAACTCAAACGTCACGTTGGCATGCTAAGCGCAGCTGTGCGTGTTAGTCGGTGAATACGACTAACTTTTGTGTATAAAACTTGTGTAAATTGTATCAAACTCTTCCAATTTATGGTTATTTTGTAGTGTTATAAGTATTTTCAGTTAAGTATAAGTAATAAATACTTAGTAGTTCCATTTTGTGCGTTTGATAATCATTTTCTCTCAATTTCAGGCTAATTAGGAAAGCTTTGGAAAGTGTTGTTTTTCACCTACTTACTAAGCCAATCTGCTAGCTTAGCGAGCGTCCGCTAAGCGCAACACTCATGGGCTAAGCGCAAGGAAGACTCTGGAAGAAGATAAGCTGTACAGGTTCGCTAAGCGCACCGCTTCATCTCACTGAGCGGACCGCTTCAGTTCATCCGCTAAGCGAGAAAGGCATGCGCTAAGCCGAAATTCACTAATGTGCGCTAAGCGGTCCATAAGTGCGCTAAGCGCATGAGCACGAACAAGGCCACCTATTTAAGCCTGAAATCAGATTTTAGAGAGGGAATTTGGACTGGGATTCAGGGCTTTGCATGTCTAGGGTTTCTAGAGAGAGAAAGGTCCAAGTTCCAGAGAGTTTTGAGAGATTATGCTGTGTGAAGATTTGCAGAGACCAGAGCTTGAAGCAGGAGCCGGTTTGAGAGCTTGAGATGAGTTTGTGAGTGATTGTGAGATCCTAGAGGTGAAGGAGACATCCTCACCACTTGTTTTTTTGCAATCTTTCATCTTGTTCTTTTCTTTGTTGTAAAGAAGGCTTCCTGGTATGGAAAGCTACATCCTCTATTGGATCTTCCCTATAGGTACCTGATGTAAATATATTTCTGTCTATTTAATGATGTGTTGTGTGTTCTCTGTGCTATCTGCTTTTCACTCCAGTATGCCTTTACCTTGATCACGTAGATGCATGCTTTGTTAGGGTCATTCAACAGTGGAAACTGGTCTAACTCTAAAGTCCTTGTTAGTGCAGGGCTAAGTTGTCGTACTATGATGAGGAATCGGGGTGAGATAATTTAGTTGTGTGTGTGTGTGTCTTAATGCGGTCCTGGTTGAGTTTAGTCTTACAAGAGGAATCTATGGACGATGCTTGATCAGGATTAGGCTAAACTATCATGAGGAATTAGGGTTTAGTATTTCAGGAGACACCATAAGAACACATGAGCATTGTTAGATAGAGAATATCTTTTTAGCATCAGGCACCTATTAGGAAGCCCAACGTGTTCTCTACTTGTTTTTACACATCATTTCTCTCGCGTGATTTTCTTTCTTTTTGCACAAATAGTTCATACACATGTTCATATTCACACTTACCTTTACACACTAGACACCTATTTGTTGAAATAGCTTACCAAATAACACAAGTTCCCCGAGAGTTCGATATTCGGTTCTTACCGTTTTATACTACTTGTGTGATCCGGTGCACTTGCCGGAAGCTGAGCAAGTTTTTGGCGCCGTTGCCGGGGAACTTCTTTTTATTTGGGAAGTTAGCTCGTTCTTAGGTGTCTATTCTTTATTTGTTATTCTTTGATTATTTTTCTGAATATTTGTTCATAATTCCTATTTTTCTTTTCTTGTTAAACTGGATAATCGTTGTTCTGTTAGTATTGTATATGCATAGATCTCCCACAGGCAATTTAGTTCCTCTAGACTTAGAAATTGAGGCTACATTGCAAAGGAACAGAGCCGAGAGGAGAAGGAAACTTCTGCAAGACAGAACAGTTGCATCCATTCTTGAGGAGGAGACTCATTTCTCTGACTTATTATCACCTGATTCACCATCATCAAGTGAATCCGCCACTCAATTACCTGAAGTCATTACCATGGTAGAAGAGCATGACCAGAGGATTACCGTTGAGGATTACTCAAGTAGTTCAGTACCACAATTTTTCACCAGCATTGCACGTCTTGAAGTGCAAGCTAACAACATCAACTACCCACATTCCTTAATTCATTTAATACAAGGGAACTTATTTCAAGGATTACCTAATGAAGACCCCTATGCACACTTGGCAATGTTCATTGAAATATGAAACACTGTTAAGATTTCCGGTGTACTAGACGAAGCCATTAGGCTCAGCCTTTTCTCATTCTCATTGGCAGGAGAAGCCAAGAGGTGGCTCCACTCATTCAAGGGTAACAGTATGAAAACATGGGAAGAAGTTGTTGAAAAGTTCCTAAAGAAATACTTCCCAGAGTCCAAGACTGCAGAAGGGAAAGTTGCAATCTCTTCATTTCATCAGTTTCCTGATGAATCTCTGAGTGAAGCATTGGAGAGGTTTAGAGGCTTGTTGAGAAGAACTCCCTCTCATGGGTTTTCCAAGCCAATCCAATTGAATATGTTTATAGATGGGCTGAGACCACAAACCAAGCAACTGTTAGATGCTTCTGCAGGGGGAAAGATAAAACTGAAGACCCCAGAAGAAGCAACTGAGCTAATTGAGAACATGTTAGCTAGTGATCATGCCATTCTACGAGATAGAACCCATCAACCCACAAAGAAAAGCTTGATAGAGCTATCATCACAGGACGCTTTATTGGCACATAACAAGTTGCTTTCTAAGCAACTTGAGATTTTAACAGAAACACTCGATAAGCTGCCAACTAAGTTGTCTATAGGTCAACCTAAACACTCTTCTGTTTTGCAGGTTACAGGTTGTACCATTTGTGGTGAGACTCATGAAACAGGCCAATGCATTCCCACTGAAGAAAACACTCAAGAAATTCATTATATGGGAAATCAACAGCGACAAGGGTATACTCAAGGAGGATTTGCAGGCTTTTAGCTGGGTCCCTATAATCAACAAGGACAGTGGAGGACACACCCTAGTAACCAGTTCAACAAAGACCAGAGTGGGCCTTCAAACAGGCCAATCCAACAAGGACCTAACATATTCCAGAGGACTACCAAGCTGGAGGAGACCTTGACTCAGTTTATGTAGGTAACAATGTCAAATCATAAAAGCATTGAGTCAGCACTGAAGAACCTTGAGGTCCAGGTGGGACAACTGGCCAAGCAAATAGCTGACAAGTCATCCAACAGTTTTGTGGAAAAAAAAGAAGTAGAAAAATAAATAGAAAATGAAAAAAATGAAAAGGAAGAAAAAAATAAAAAGAATGCAAAGAAGAGTAGAAGTGAAAAAGTTGTGTATGAAGGTGTGGAAGTACCATATCTTGTGGTACCTTCCAAGAAGGAAAAAGATCGTCATCTGGTGAAATTTTTAGATATTTTCAGGAAACTGGAAATAACCATGCCCTTCAGAGAAGCTTTGCAGCAAATGTCACTCTACTCTAAATTCTTGAAAGATATGTTAACAAGGAAGCATATATATATTCATCAGGAAAACATCATAGTGGAAGGAAACTGCAGTGCTGTGATCCAAAACATCCTTCCACCCAAGCATAAAGATCCCGGGAGTGTAACTATTCCTTGTTCAATTGGAGAAGTCAATGTGGGAAAAGCTCCTATTGACTTGGGAGCTAGTATCAATTTGATGCCACTCTCCATGTGCAGAAGATTGGGAGAGTTGGAAATAATGCCCACTCGAATGACTTTACAATTAGTTGACCACTCCATTACCAGACCATATGGAGTAATTGAAGATGTGTTGGTCAAAGTAAAACATTTTATCTTCCCAACAGACTTTGTGGTAATGAATATCTCTAAAGATATTGACATCCCTATGATATTGGGAAGGCCATTCATGTTGACCGCAAGCTGCATAGTTGATATGGGGAAGAGGAAGCTGGAGCTAGGTTTTGAAGATTAGAAAATTGATTTTGATTTGTTTGTTGAAAACAAGCCTACTCCAGAGCACAATGTCTGCTTACAGGTAATGGAAAAAGGTCAAGAGGTTCTGAAGGTAAGAACCAAAACATAAGATCACCTAGTGAGGTAAAAGCGTGAAGCTAATGACGTTAAAGAAGCGATTCCTAGGAGGCAACCCAATTTTAATTTCTGCTATTTTTGTTTTTCATGCATTTAATCCTTTGGAACTTGCTGTATAATTTGTACATAGGAGTATATTAGCCTATCTTTGAATGTTTAACATAAGGGTTTCAATTTCTTGGAAAAAGGACTGAAAAATAACTTAGAAAACATTTTTCTAAAAAACAGTCCTTTCGCTAAGCGCATCTCTGTTCATGCGTTAAGCCACGAGTCTCAAGCGCTTAGTGCCCAACCCTTGCATCTAAGGCTGATTCATTCCGCTAAGCTAGCCAAGGCCAAGTTGAGCCTAATCGAATTTGATCTGAGTTCGGCTAAGCGACAGCCAAACCGCTAAGCGACCCCTTATCCTTGGCTAAGCGCAACTCAGTGTCACCAAGTGTAATTCCTTACGGCCAGATTTGAGGTTCATGAAGCTAAGCGCCAGTCATGGCAGCTAAGCTGAATTCATTGCGGCAATGTGAGCGCTAAGCGAGTCCTTATCAGCTAAGCGCATGCTCCTCTGTACTTAAGATACATCATTTTAGTTAAGCCAGCCAGAGCCTGGCTTAGCTAGAGTTGCTGCTTTTCAGATTTGCAAACCTCGCTAAGCGGTCTGATCCTCGTGCTAAGCCAAGCCTCTGTTAAAAAAAAACTGATTTTGAATTTGAAACGTCGGCTAAGCACGCAGGTTCGCTAAACGAGCCTAGTTGAGAAACCAAACGTCTCTCTGGCTCGCTTAGCGCAGCGTTCCGCTAAGCGAAAGTGTCAAAAACTGCTTAAGTGAGTGTAACAGTAGTTACACTTACACTTGCCAGATTTCGAAAACCCCTTCTCAGCATTCTCTTTCTCCAAAAATTTGCACATTTTGCATTTGTACTTTATCTTTGTGTTGTCTACTTCCAATCCCAAAGCATTAACAATCCAAGTAAGTTCCTTGATTCTTTTTCTCTTTTTCTTGTCTAAACTTTAGGGTAGAAGACTTCAACTGTAGTTTTAGATTTTTAGGGTTTTTATGATTTGTTAGAATTAGTTTAAGATTAGGACTATATACGCTTGTATACTGTATTGAGTATGGTGCACACATTGCATGTCTGATATGCCTTTTAGAGGCTTGAAAAGTGCAAGAAAACGAACCGCGTTTTCTGGAAAAATGCGATGAACTCGCTAAGCGAGCATGCTGCACTAAGTGAGTTCATCAGTACTCATTGTGTATATAGGCGTTCTCGGATGAACTCGCTAAGCGCACCTACCGCCCTAAGCGAGTTCATCCTTTGAAGATGAACACTCATCCTCTTACTGAGCTACCCGTGGCTAAGCGAGGCTGAATCGCTAAGCCCAGGTAACTTAGACATTTTTTTTGTTAATAGCCGCGCGCTAAGCCGAGCTTGCCTAAGCCAAGCACAATTTGTTGCGGCATCCGCTGAGCTAAGCGAGCTTCGCTCGCTAAGCTCCCAATACTTAGTGGAATTTTTGAAGAGGTTGTGTCGCTAAGCGCAGCCTTTAAGGAGCTTAGCGCATATCCTTGCGGCAGATGTTCAGCTTAGCGGGCGTTGTCCAGCTAAGCCAATTCTGCAGAAGCTGAATTTCTACAACTTCCGCTAAGTGGCTTCACATGTCGCTAAGCGGTAGTTTTTTTTTTCTTTTGCAAAGGCTAGCTAAGCAGACCATGTCTTGCTAAGCGGCCAGGGTCTTTTTCAGTTTTATTTTTCAATTTTTGAAATTTGAATAACTTGTGTCCTGATTAATTGTTTGGTTCCTTTGTCTGCAGATGGCTTCTAGAAAGAGAAAGAGTATTGGTACAAGGCCCACATCTCAGTATGATACAAGGAGGTTCCACTCCTTTGAGGCCTGGACCCGAAACACAAATAATGTTCTAGGAAGACATATACTACATGAGAGGAAGGTAGAAATATACCACACTAAGCTGGACAAGTTTAAGGCTGAATTAGAGAGGCGTAACTTCCATAAATGCCTCACTAATTTAGTTGACAGTAGCATAGATGTAGCTTTGGTGAAGGAGTTTTATGCCAATCTTTACAGCTCCGAAGGACCTTCACCAAAACAAGTCAGGGTCAGAGGCAACGTGGTGAAGATTGATGTAGACAGCCTCAACACCTTTCTGGAGACACCTGTGGTACTAGCTGAGGGTGAAACCTTACCCGCATATTCTAGATACTGCAGGTTGCCCGCTGATATTAGAGAAATTGAGGCTGCCTTATGTATCCCAGGTCGGGGGTTTGTTTTGAATGCTGAAGGCCACGCTGGGAATATTCTCAGGAAAGATTCAACAACTCTTGCTTAGGTGTGGAGTGTTCTCTCCTACTCCAACCTGGCTCCTACTTCCCACACCTCGGACCTGACAGTAGATCGAGCTAGGATGATCTTTAGCCTAGTCTCTCAGATGGACATGAATGTGGGAGCTCTCATCTCTGATCAGATTACATCTATGGCCCAGCCTAACTCTTCTAGACTTGGGTTCGAACGCCTGAGCCCGGTCATTAACTTGGCCTATATTAGGAAAAACTATTGGAACCCTGATGATCTGACAGTTACTATCAGAGGGGCCAGGAGAGCGAGGACAAGGCCAGTTGAGGCCTCTTCCACATCTACAACTCCTCCTCTAGCACGTAGCCTAGCAGCTCCTTCTGCCTCAGCTCCTGCAGATTTTCAGTGTTTTGAAGCCATGCTTCAAAGCATCCATCAGGAGCAGATTATCTTATTACAAAGCTTACAAATGATGGCACCTCCAGACTCTATTCCTTCGGTAGAGCAGTTTAATGAGTGGGTAGCCTGGCCCGGAACTCAGTCTTCTCTTTATAAGGAAGATGAAGGTCCCACAGCAGATGGAGGATGAGTCATCCGAAACTACCACTCCAGAGCCCTTGGTCAGAAGGAAGAAGGAAAATCAAACAGAAGAAGCTGCAGCCACTTCTGAGAAATCTCTTGAAGCCACTTTTGAGCCTTCAGAACCAATGGCAGATTCAGCTTCACTTCAGCAGGCAGCAGACCCTTCCACTCCTGAGGATCAGACTACACCAGTCCTGTCTCCGAACACCTCTCCTACAGCTACACCTATGCTTCACTTAACAGACAAGGAGGATGTTCAAACACAGGATACTCAGGACCGATCACAGGATTTTTAAATTCCTGATGATATTTTTTGTGCCATTTGGTTTATTATTATTTTAATTATGGTTTTAGTACAGTAATTTATTTTTACTAGTTTTATTTATGAATAGTTGGTTTGCTTATTCTGAAGCATTTTGAACAGTTTAACTTAGTTTTTGATGACATGGCAGTAAAACACTTTTGTCTTTTTATGAAAAATGGGTGTATGTCTTTATTTTGAATTAAGTGCATGATTTTGATGGAATTTGTGTTTCTTTTCATGAGTTTGAGCAAGTGTGTATGTTAGAAAAAGAAAGAACAAGAATGTGAACTTGCAATTAGAATTGTTAGTCAGTATACAGATTGATTGAGAAAGAAAAGCTTGAACCAAAACCAGTGAGAGTGTGAACTTAAACTGTGAGTGAATGACTAGCTATGAGTAATAATCTTTGCATGAATCTCTGAATTTTAGAATGAAATGTATAAATGAGAACATGATGAAGGCCATGATTTGTGTACACACAAACCTTTTGACCAAACATCTTACCTTGCAAATTAACTGTATCCTTTGCTCCCTTTTTAAGCTGAATGATTTTGTCATAATTTGAACCCTGGACTTAAATAATTATCTCCTGATACCTTGCTTAGATTCTAGGAGAGCATATGGTTCAAGGCAAAATTTACCCCAAATTTGGGGGAGTAAAGTTAGTTAGAATGCAAAGAAAAAGGTAGAGCATCAACACATACAACAAATAAGTTGTATATTTTTTTTTTTATATATAAAATTGCTATTACAATAAGGTCAAAAGAAAATTAAGAGGAAAAGACAGTGAGAAAGCTACTTGTATGACACAAGATTATTAGGATAAGTCTAGGGTTTATGCTCTTTTAGAATCTAAACCCTTGAATCCTAGAAAACCCAATGAATTTTTGTAGCCAAGCCTCACTACAAGCCTAAGAAATTCCTTCTAATTCTGTTTATACATTTATGAATTTATGGCATGAGATGAAATTCAAAGATTGAACCTCTTGCTAGTTGTTATTAATAAATAGCTTAAACACTTGTGCGTGAGTAAAACAATAGCCGAGAGACTGTGGTTTAAGCTACTTTCCTTGATATCTGTCTAATGTCTAACTCCATCTAATTGTTTAGATTACATTTTATTCTTCTCTTTGGATAATTGCATACCTTGTGAAAGACAAGTGATGAGGGCATTTTACTCCATTCTCTTATCATGCAATCAGTAACTTTTGTTGCATACACCTTTGTACATAGTCATTGCATGTCATTGTCACTTGAGGACAAGTGAGTTGTTCTCTTTTTACTTGAGGACAAGAAAAACTATAAATTTGGGGGAGTTGTTAGTCGGTGAATACGACTAACTTTTGTGTATAAAACTTGTGTAAATTGTATCAAACTCTTCCAATTTATGGTTATTTTGTAGTGTTATAAGTATTTTCTGTTAAGTATAGGTAATAAATACTTAGTACTTCCATTTTGTGTGTTTAATAATCATTTTCTCTCAATTTCAGGCTAATTAGGAAAGCTTTGGAAAGTGTTGCTTTTCACCTTCTTGTTAAGCCAATCTGCTGGCTTAGCGAGCGTCCGCTAAGCGCAACACTCATGGGCTAAGCGTGAGGAAGACTCTAGAAGAAGATGAGCTATACAGGTTCACTAAGCGCACCGCTTCATCTCACTAAGTGCACCGCTTCAGTTCATCCGCTAAGCGAGAAAGGCACGCGCTAAGCCGAAATTCACTAATGTGCGCTAAGCGGTCCATAAGTGCGCTAAGTGGACGAGCATGAACAAGACCACCTATTCAAGCTTGAAATCAGATTTTAGAGAGGGAGTTTGGACTGGGATTCAGAGCTTTGCATGTCTAGGGTTTCTAGAGAAAGAAAGGTCCAAGTTCCAAAGAGTTTTGAGAGATTTTGTTGTGTGAAGATCTGCAGAGACCAGAGCTTGAAGCAGGAGCCAGTTTGAGAGCTTGAGATGAGTTTGTGAGTGATTGTGAGATCCTAGAGGTGAAGGAGATATCCTCACCACTTGTATTTTTGCAATCTTTCATCTTGTTCTTCTCTTTTTTGTAAAGAAGGCTTCCTAGTATGGAAAGCTAAATCCTCTGTTGGATCTTCCCTATAGGTACCTGATGTAAATATATTTTTTATCTATTTAATGATGTGTTATGTGTTCTCTGTGCTATCTACTTTTCACTCCAGTATGCCTTTACCTTGATCATGTAGATGCATGCTTTGTTAGGGTCATTCAACAGTGGAAACTGGTCTGACTCTAAAGTCCTTGTTAGTGCATGGTAAGTTGTCGTACTATCACGAGGAATCGGGGTGCGATAATTTAGTTGTGTGTGTGTGTCTTAATGTGGTCCTGGTTGAGTTTAGTCTTACAAGAGGAATTTGCGGATGATGCTTGATGAGGATTAGGCTAAACTATCATGAGGAATCGGGGTTTAGTATTTCAGGAGACACCATAAGAACACATGAGCATTGTTAGATGGAGAATATCTTTTTAGCATCAAGCACCTATTAGGAAGCCCAACGTGTTCTCAACTTTTTTTTACACATCATTCTCTCGCGTGATTTTCTTTCTTTTTGCACAGATAGTTCATACACCTGTTCATATTCACACTTACCTTTACACACTAGACACCTATTTGTTGAAATAGCTTACCAAATAACACAAGTTCCCCGAGAGTTTGATACTCGGTTCTTACCGTTTTAGACTACTTGTGTGATCCGGTGCACTTGCTAGAAGCCGAACAAGTTTTTGGCGCTGTTGTCGGGGAACTTCTTTTTATTTGGGAAGTTAGCTCGTTCTTAGGTGTCTATTCTTTATTTGTTATTCTTTGATTATTTTTGTGAATATTTGTTCATAATTCCTATTTGTCTTTTCTTGTTAAACTGGATAACCGTTGTTCTGTTAGTATTGTATATGCATAGATCTCCCACAGGCAATTTAGTTCCTCTAGACTTAGAAATTGAGGCTACATTGCGAAGGAATAGAGTCGAGAGGAGAAGGAAACTTCTCCAAGACAGAACAGTTGCATCCATTCTTGAGGAGGAGACTCATTTCTCTGACTTATTATCACCTGATTTTAGTTTTTTTTAAAAGTAGAGACAGAGGCACTTGGGTTGCTTCCTTTGCACCCAAACCTCTGCAACCTCTCATCCCTAAGCATTCTTTTGCTCTGCTGTGTGCTTACTGCTCCTTTGCATCCTTTGCTTCCTGATACTCTGCATTACACATCCAAGTAAGTCTCCTAAATTCCTTTTGTTTTGTATTTCATGCTTCACACCTTAGGATAAAGGATTTATGTTTTCTTAGTTAGTATTGATGTTGGTTTGGGTACTTAGTTTTAGGGTTTGGTATTTTAGGACTTTAGGTAGCTTAGAAGCCCATTAGGGGCAATGTGGTTAAAAAGGGGTGAAAACCCCTATGTATCCTTCTGGGATTCGCGACGAATGCGCTAAGCGCGCCTGCTGCGCTTAGCCTGTTCATCGCAACTGTTAAATTTTTCAGATTTCTGATGATTGCACTAAGCGGACCATGTCAGGCTAAGCGCGTTCATCGTGGCTGTTGAACCATAATGATGCAGACGCTAAGCATCAATGGTATACTGAGATACTCAGAGGAGTTCAGGCGTTAAGCCCAACTTGCTGAGCTAAGCGCCAATTAGGTTCTGTTTCTTTACCTTTGTAATAAGCCTAAGCGCCCTTGTGCGCTAAGCCTTAGTGTCTTTCTGTTGAGGATGAGCTAAGCACCAACATGCTGCACTAAGCTCCAGCCCTCTTCTATTTCTAAAATTGTAGACTTAGGCAAAGCCCCCCCTGTGCGCTAAGCCTATTCTACAGAAAAAAAATGTTTTTTGTGTCTTCGACCTAAGCGCCAACTCGCTATGCTTAGCGCTTGTCTTAATTTCATAAGGCGCGCTAAGCGCCCATCTCTGTTTTTAGTTTTAATTTTTCTATTTTCTTGAGAATAAACCTATGCTAATCTTGTGTGTTTTGTCTTATATTTTGTAGATGGCTTCTAGGAAAAGAAAGGCACCCTCTACACCTACCCAAGCCAGATTCGACAGATCCCGATTCACTTCCCAAGAGGCTTGGGAAAGATACACAGATGTTATTGTGCCTAGGAAGCTTTTTCCAAAAAAGGAATGTGGTGGTCTACTATACAGAGTTTGATGAGTTCAAGGAGGAACTCGAGAGGCGCCCCTGGGATGAGGAATTGACTAATTTCATTGACGGTAACATTGATGTTGCCATTGTAAAAGAATTCTATGCAAACCATTATGACCCCGAGGATAAATCACCTAAGCAGGTGAGGGTGAGAGGTCATTTGATTAAGTTTGATGAGGCCACTCTTAACACTTTCTTGAAGACCCCTGTTATTGTGGAGGGGGAATCACTCTATGCTTATTCTAGATTTGCACTCCTAAGGCTTGATCCTCAGGAGTTAGATGCCAAGCTCTGTATCCTAGGGAGTGGATTCGAGCTTAATGTTGATAGGCAGCCCTTGAAGATTCTGAGGAAGAACATGACTACTCTAGCTCAGACATGGAACGTTTTTTCCTTCTCGAACTTGATTCCCACCTCCCACACTTCTGATGTCACTCTTGACAGGGCCAGACTCATCTATGGCATTATTATGAAGATGGACATGAATGTGGGGTACCTCATCTCCCACCAGATCTCCCTCAGTGCTCAGCATGACACATCCAGACTTGGATTCCCAGCCATGATTACAACTTTATGTAAGGCTAGGGGAGTTCAGTCTGACTCGAGATCCTTGGAGAGCTTAAGTCTTGCCATTAATTTGGCATACATTAAGAAGAACTGTTGGAATCTTGATGATCCAACAGTAACTTTCAGAGGACCCAGGAAGGCTAGAAGAAAGAGATCTGAGGCCTTTTCCACTTCAGCACCAGAGACAGGAGGTCCTTCTTCTTCTACACTTCCTCCCTCTTCCTCCACAAAGATCCCAGTGATTCCTCTAGCACCTTCACAGATTCCACTTCCAGCTCCTCTCTCTGCAAGTCCAGCAGATTTTATTTTGACTCCACAAATGTTGCACTCTATGCTCCAGAGCATCCATAGGGGGCAGTCCATCATCATGTAGAGCCTTCAGGGCTTTGGCTTGCCCTCCATTATGAGCATGGAGGAGTTTGATGCTCAGATGGCCTGGCCAGGAGACCAGCTTTCTTCTTCTGGAGGGGGTAGGGCCTCCATAGCCCAAGAGCCTATGACTGAGGAGCCACCAGCACCAGCACCAGCAGAGGAGCAGGCTACTCTAGATCAGACCCCACAACCATCTCCATCCTCTGCACATGCTCCTAAGGAGACTCATTCATCAGCATTGGATCTTAATGAAGACCAGCCACAGGAGGAGCAGGACATTTAAATTTTTTGTATTATGAACAATTTAGTTTATTCTTAGTTATTTTATGATTATGTCATTTAAATTTCAGCTTTTATGTTTCCGTTCTTTAAATTTCAGTAGTGTAGTTGTTTGTCTTTGCTTGTACAAAAAGCTTGATTGAACAGTGAATTGATGAACATTGTATGCAGTGGCTTGTTTGGTATGAAATGAGTGTTTGAAAGTCATTGATGAGCAAATGTATGAATTGAATGGATTGGGATGATTAGATGATTGTTTTGATCAAGTTTGTCGTCAGTAGAAGAGAATGAGCATATGATTGGAATTATGTCTGAAAATGTTAGTCGGTTGTCAGATTGATTGTGAAGGAATGCATTAACCGTATCCTGGTGAGAGTGTGATCTTTAAAATTTTGAGAGAAACGACTATCATTTAGTGCTGATTTTTGCGTGAATCTCTAAAATATGGATTGGACGCATGAACTTGAGGATGATGAAGGCCATGTTTGATTATGAATAGCTACTTAGCCAAAAAGCTAACCATGTGATTGAATGAATTATCCCTTGCACCCAGTTTGAGCTGAATGAATTGATTGATTGATTGAACCTCGAGCCTATTTAGTTGTATCTTCTGCTACCTTATTTTACGTTGTAGGAGAGCATCATCCATAGAAGATGGTTCAAGGAAAATTTGTCCCAAATTTGGGGGAGTTATTATGAAGGTAAATTTGTTCCAAATTTTGGGGAGGCACTGGGTAAGGATTGAAATGGTCAAAGAAAATAGTATATACATACTGTTTCTTTTCTGTGTCAAAAAAAAAAGTTGTAAGTATAAATAAAGTTAATAAGTGTGTATGCTATAATTTCAGGTATAAAAGCTAAGTGCCTAAGAAAAAGGGCAAGTATGGGGAAGGAATGAATGAAAAAGTGAAGCTAAGCTTTTGAATCCTAGAAAAACCATGAATTGTTGGTAGCCTAACCCCATTACAAGCCTAGAAAGTCCTTCGGATTCATTTTTGTGTGTTCATTACTGTATGATAGGAGATGAAATGCAAAGTTAGAACTTGTGTTGGTTATTTATGATGGAATAAGCCTAAACACTTGAGTTTGGGTGAAACAATGACTGTGAGGTTTTGGTTGAAGATCCTTCCTTGATTTCTGTCATGCTTACTAGCTTACTTTAGTTTTGAATCTAATACTTGTGCTCTTATCTTTGAAAAACTGCATGCTTGTGAGAAGTGATTGATTTAAGCATTCCATGGTATTTAGTTCATATGGTTGATGTCCTTGATGAATCAAACACCATTTTCTTTTGATTGGCCACTGTCTTTGTCACTTGAGGACAAGTGAACTGTTCTTTCTTTGCTTGAGGACAAGCAAAACTGTAAATTTGGGGGAGTTTGTTAGTCACTTTATACAACTAACTTTTGTATAGAAATCATTTTCCAAAACTTGTATAGTTCCCCAATTTATGGTTATTTTGTAGTGATTTTGTAAATAAATTTTGTTTTATGGATAAAGCTGTCTCTAGAATATGTTCATTGGATTTAATGATGAAATATGTGCAATTTCAGGTGAAAAAGAGGCTAAGTCATGAAGTGCCAAAAGTGACAGTTGAGCTTAGCTCAGCAGTTGGGCTAAGCGCGCATCCATCGCTAAGTGCAGCTTCAGCGTGCTTAGCGCGATAGAAGAATCTGGCAGGGCATCAATATCAAGGCCGCGTGCTAAGCACGAGATCAGTGCGCTAAGCGCAGCAGGTGTCTTCAGCCAGGCTCAGCGCTCGACTGGTGCTAAGCTCAAATCCACTTACCCGCGCTAAGCGCGAGGGTGGCGCTAAGTGCAGCGTCCCGATTTCAGAGCCTATTTAAAACCTGTCTTGTGCAGAATTAGGGTATAACTTTTACACACTTTAGACAAGACCCAGTGCACAGAATCACACAACAATCCCAGTGTCCATTTTGGGACAAGAGCCCTAGAAGCAGCAAAGAGGAGCAGCTTTTGCAGAGATACCTAGGTCTTGAAAGCTTATTATTGTTAGGGTTTCTTCTGTAATGGCTGGCTAAACACCCTAGTTGGGGATTTCTAATGAACAGCTGATGTAAATACATAATATCTAATTGATTGTGTTTTTTGTGTTCAATGCTTCATTCAATGCTTGATGTTTGTATGCTTTTGGTCTGATCACCCATCTGTGTGCACAGTTAGGTGACTTTAGCATTGGGAAATGTACTGTTGCCTTAGAACTTAATTAAAGTAGGATCGAAACTTAGTCTTACATGAGGGATCTGCAGGTTAAGTTTTGGTTTTAATTATGTTGTTACAATAATGCTGTTTAGTTTAGGCCTAGTCTTACATGAGAGATCTGCGGACGAAGCTTAGGCTAAATTAGGCTAAACTTTCGTAAGCTACTTGAGCTGAGTCTAGTCTTACATGAGGGATCTACGGATGAAACTCAATTTAAGTTAGTCTAAACCTAAGAGGGTTGACTAAATCGGGCCTAGTCTTTCATGAGGGATCTGCGGACGATGCTTGGATTAATTCGGCCTGACGAGGGATCGAAGGTTTGGTAATTTAGGCTACAACATAGAACACAAGAGCACGATTGATTAGAGAAATATATTTCTATGCATCAGCTTGTTTGTTAGAAAGACCCCACATTTCTACCTACTCCTGTCATTTTGTTTACCTTGCATTTTTATAGTTTTAGCATAAAAGTTAGTTTAAATTCTGTTTGAAATTATCAATCATACATGTTCTCTCAACAATGCTTCATTTTTGAACTTAATTCAGGCTAACATTAGTTCCCCGTGTTTGATACTTGGATTCATCCATTTAATTTTTAAATACTTGACGATCCGGTGCGCTTTCCGGCAAACCGGATTTCCCTTGAATATATTTGAACGAAGAAAAAGTGGAACAAAAAGTAACCGTAGGGGAAATCCAACAGTAGTCAAGGAGGAGATCTATAGCAACCTATGCTGCATAATGACAATATTCAGCTAAGAGTGTGTTGATAGCGTACCACAAGTGTACCGATTCACATAAGTAGTATAAAATGGTAAGATCGAGTATCGTATCCACAGGGAATTTGTTTCACCAAGACTATGTATATTCAGGATGTAAACACTTTTAAAGCTTGAAATAAAATAAATATTGAGTGGTGAATTAAGTGTCCACACTATTGAACTACTTGTACAAAAACAAAATACTTAAAGCTATAAAATGTGACAACTATCAAGATAAAAGCGTTAGGGAGTTTCCTACTGAAATTTCTCTTGTCGTATAAAAGGTTTTTCTCTATTTAACATTATCCTAGTGTTCTTACACCGAGAAAATACTCAGACCATGATTCCTCACATGAATGAGCCTAACTCTCTTAGCTTTTGTTTTTGATTCCTCAACAAACTTGTTCTAAAAGAGTTGCACTGAGCATACGGTGAAAAATATACTAAATCACTACACTCTATTCCTAGACATACAGATTTCTAGCTTGCTCAATCAAGTTCTAAGGTTTTAAAACATTTTCGAATACTAAAAAGCCTAACTACACATACAAATGGGTGATCAGGCCACAAGCATGTAAAATAAGCATAGTTAGAAGCAAAGAACACCAGAAAATAACATTAAATAGATTGTAAGAGCATTACATCAAGAGTTTCAGTAGTTACTCCCCAACAAAGAGGCTCTAGCCTTCCATTACAAGCAAAGCTTCAAAATAAAAGACAGAAAATATTTTTGGTGAAAGAAAATGGAAGAAAATGATGGAGAATGTCTTATCCAGCCTCTCAACCTTAATTCTCTCTGTTTTCTATGTAGCTAGACTCTCCTTGTGGTTCTTGACCGGTTCTCCCCTTTTTATTTTTGCCAACCTCAGTGTTTTAAAGGCTTTTTGACTTCTCAGCACACGAAGGCTCGCTCACCGTGAAATTCCACTAAGCGAGAGTGGTCGCACAAAGCTGCGCCCTGGGCATGCAGATCTCTGACTTATCCTCTTCTGGGGTTTCCCATCTATTAAGTGAGCTGGATGCCTCGCTAAACGGATGTGTCTCGCTTAGCCAATCTGCCTCGCTAAGCGAGTCATCAGCAATTTTTTGCACCTTATCTTCTTTGGCCTACAAACTGAGTTGGATTCAATATTAGGTCACAAAAATGGAGTTTCTACTCTAATAAATCACACAAGGAAAAATATATATACAATTTCCACAAAAGAACCATAAATTGGAGGCACATTGCTATTTTCTTACAAATTTCCAATGCAAAACTAACTCATGAATAGCAACTAACAAACTCTCCCAAATTTACAATTTTGTTTGTCCTCAAGCAAAGAAATAACAATTTACTTGTCCTCAAGTGAAAGGAATCAACAATGGTTAACCAAAATTGTGTTTGTTTTAAATGTATCAATCACATGAACAGAGAAGACTAAGCAATGCTTCAACCAACAACCTTTCACGGTGATATGCAGTATTTTCAAAGATATGAGCATGTCTATTAAGCAACACAAATGAAATTAGCTAGCAAGCATGACAGGTATCAAGGAAGGTTAACCAAGCTTAATCCTCACGGCCACTGTTTCTCTCATATGCACAAGTGTTTAAGGTAATTCTTCAAATAAACAACCCACACAAGTCCCAACATTTGCATTTCATCTCATTCCATACAATCACAAACACATAAAATAAATCTGAAGGACTTTCTTGGCTTGTAATGAGGCTGGGCTACAAACAATTCATGGTTTTTCTAGGATGCAATCCTTAGATCACCTTCTTCTTTAATTCCCAGCTTCTATTGATATGCCACAAGCATAACTTACAGTTCAAGTAACAGCACCCAGAGCTTCACTTATTCTTGAAATTTTCTTCCTCTTTTTTATTTTTTTTTATTTTAGCTGTTTATGATTACTGCTACTAGATATTATATGGCTCTCTGTGTGGCTGTTACTTTCCTTCATGCAATCAAGATCACCCAAACATACTCCCTCAAATTTGGGACAAATTTGTCGTAAACCATAATGCTCTCCTATAACCTAAGTGTCATACCCTAATTTCGTCTGGGGACCTTTGCTTGATGACATGCGACCTTTGTTTGGTCCTTGTAAGGTGCTTGGCACCCATCATTAGGCAATTTGTGAAATTCTGGGACATGCCGAAAAACAAAAGAAAATATTGATGCACAATCCGTAAGGTTCCGTGACACACCGGAAATCAAATGGAAGCATCGTTGCATAATTAGTGAGGTTCTGTAACATTCCGTAAGTCAAAAAGGGGATGATTATGTAATCCGCAAGGTTCCGTAAAATTACGGAAAGAAAACAAGTATCGTTACGAAATTCGTAAGTTTCCGTAACTTTACGAAAAAAGAATCACCAAAAAAAAGCAGAGGGGGTGTACTTAGTAAAAATGGGGGTGCAAATAGCAACTAGGCCCACTTGAGCCCTCCAGAAGATTCCTCCAGAAGGCTGTTGCTTCTGGAGGAAGCAACCTGGCTCGCCTGGGCAAGCTGAGCTCGCCTGGGCAAGCTGAGCTCGCCTGGGCGAGCTGGGCGGCAACCATCTCCCCTATTTTGCTATAAATAGGGGAGGAAGTGAGAAGGAAAAGGGTTCAGCCCCTTAGGCACTTCTCTCTCTTTCGAATTTGCTTGGAAAAATTATTTCCGTGAAGAAAATCTAAGCTGAGGCACTTCCGAAACGTTTCCGTAACGTTTTCCGTGAAGAATTTCGCAAAGGTTTCAACCGTTCTTCGACGTTCTTCATTCGTTCTTTATCGTTCTTCGGTCTTCAACGGGTAAGTACCTTGAACCAAGCTTTTCGATTCATTCTATGTACCCGTGGTGGTCCACATTGTGTTTCGTGTATTTTTATTCTCATTTCATTTACTTTTTTATACCCCCTCTTGACGTGCTTAAGCCATTTTACTTAAGTCATTTCTCGCTTAACCTAAAAATAAAATAAATTTCCACCGATCGTTTGAATTGTATTATCCGTAAACTTCGGTTAAAATGAATTCCGATCGTTCGGTCGTGCCGTAACCACGTTGGAAATCAAAAAAGAGGTAAAAAATAATATAATAATAAAAAAAACATCTTTTAGTAAAATAAAGCGGAAAATCAACCGGACATTTTCTCTTTGGGATTTCTCATTCTTAACCGAATTGACTAATAACTAAGGTGAAACTAAGGCTAAAATCAACTCGCCTAGTCAAGCTTGTCCACAAAAATAGGTTTTTGAAGTTTTTCATTTCAATTTCTCACTAAGTAAAATGGATCATTTTTAAGGTCCAACGCCTTAAAATGATCACCTTTTAAGTAAAAAAGAATCACTTGATAAGAAAGAACTACGTAGGTCTGATTTCCTCATCGCAATTGGGGAATACGTAGGAGCAAAGGGAAACACCCTTGTCGACCACACAAAAAGAAAAATATAAAAAGGGCATAAAGGATATAAAGACATAAAAAAGGGAACATAAAAATCAAAGTCATGTTTGCACATTCGATTAAAGGCTGCCGTCCCTTGGGACGGACGTGTGGGGTGCTAATACCTTCCCCGTGCGTAAATACAACTCCCGAACCTTTCACTTAAAAGTTCGTAGATCGCATCTTTTCCGGTTTTTCCGACGTTTTCCTCAAATAAACGTTGGTGGCGACTCCGCGTGTATTCCTTTCGTGGAACACGCATTCCGCGAGTCACGCGTCGCCCTCCCGCCGAAGGGTAGGTTGCGACAGTTGGCGACTCCACTGGGGATTCCTTTCGTGGAACACGCATCCCGCGAGTCACGCATCGCCCTCCCGCCGAAGGGTAGGTTGCGACAGTTGGCGACTCCACTGGGGACTGTTTTTAGAGAGTTAGGCCATTTAAATCTTGTGCAATGTTTTACGGTGACTTACCCCTTTGTTGGTTTCCCTTCATTATGTTCTTGTGTATATAAACTCTTTGTTGCTTTTAGTGCGTTTTAAAATGTACGCATGAAGTAAATATTTATTCATTTGATGCACACAAACACCAACACTATTTGCACACACTGTGAGTGAAAAAGGGCCCTATACCCGGGTTCATGGGAACATAAGGAGTGGAGGTGAATCTGTGATCATGCTAGGTCTCCGACTTGCTTGATTACAGTGAACCCTCATCTAGAGCTTTTCTCTTTGAAAACTTATTGTTGCTAGTAGTCCCTACTGCTGCAATATGTTTTTCGAAAGGGATGATACCTCTAGAAACCATCAAGAGAGATATGACTACCTTGGGGATTATTGCTAAAAGCCTAGTTAGTTCTCTCCCTTATAGGTCCCTTAAATAGGGGCACGAAGCAAACATGCTGCGTGCCATTTTTTCACACTGCCATGCATAAGTATCATATACCCTTTTTCTTATGTTCAGTGAATATTGTCATACTATGTACATTCCCGTATTGCGTCTTTTGCATATGCATCGCATATGGGTTCTGTCTTGATCCCCTCTGTAAACAAACCAACAGAGGGTCCGTGTCGCCTTCTTAAAAACGTATGTTGGGGCACTTTGCTACCCCTAGGCGTTGTATCTAAGAAGGAGACAATTCCTCGGGCCCCCGCATTCCTAGATTGCATCTGTGTCATATGCATTCCTTCATGCATTCATCCATTCCACCCATGAGATATCGGAGTTTTGATTTGCACTAGCTTTTTGTCTCACTTTAGTAAGCATGGGGACAAATCAAACCGGCAAGAGGTTTTACCAAGTCAAGGTTAAAAGCCTAGATACCACCAGCATCAAGGAATTAGGGCGGTTGATGGAACCCCTCCAAATGCAAGCCTTCCACAAGACTTACGGAAAGATCTTAGAGTTGACCATAGCAGAGGTATCCATAGAAGCCATTGCATCACTCACCCAATACTACGACCAGCCTTTGAGATGCTTCACATTTGGAGACTTCCAATTGGTACCAACCATTGAAGAATTTGAGGAAATTCTAGGATGTCCTCTCGGGGGAAGAAAACCATACCTTTCCTCCGGGTGTCTCCCCTCTTTGAGCAGAATTGCAACTATGGTCAAGGATTCAGCAAGAGGTTTGGACCGCATAAAACAGACTCGAAACGGTATAGCGGGCCTACCACGGAAGTAGCTAGAATATAAGGCGAAGGATATGGCAAGTCAAGGGGATTGGGTCCCGTTTATGGATGTGTTAGCTTTGCTAATTTTTGGGGTCGTCCTCTTTCCAAACGTGGATGGTTTGGTGGACCTAGCAGCAATCGACGCTTTCCTTGCATACCACCATAGCAAGGAAAGTCCGGTGGTAGCTGTCTTGGCAGATTTATTTGACACATTTGACCGAAGGTGCGAAAAGAGTAGCACACGGATCATCTGTTGCTTGCCCGCCCTCTGTGTTTGGTTGGTTTCACACTTGTTCCAGCAAGACACAAGGCATCCATGTCCGCTCCTGAGCCATCGCTCGTGTACTGAAAATAGGAGAATAGATTGGGACCAGCTTTTGGCTGGGATAGGAGGTAGGACAATCAATTGGTTCCCCCGATGGAAGGAAGGAAAAAAAGGAGTCCTTTTCTCATGTGGAGGATACCCAAACATTCCGCTAATAGGAACGAGGGGTTGTATTAACTACAATCCCGCGCTCGCTATAAGACAACCAGGGTACCCCATGAGGGGAGCACCAACGGAAGAAGGCATGTCTCCTTTCCTTGTGAGGGATTTCGGCGCACAAAATTCCAAGACTATACAAAGAATCCATAAGGCATGGGAAACCCCGTTAAGGAAAGATCAAGAACATAGGGGCATTCGTAATGGCATCATTGGTGGGTACCATGGATGGCTGAAAGTTCATATACGAGGTTTAGATTGGCTCACCAAGTTAAAAGTAGTCAGCGAAGAAAGTTTTGAAGCACTGGAAGAGGACGAAGAAGTCCAAGCCCTCAAAAGCGAGTTAGGAAAGGCGAAACTTGCCAAGGAGAAGTTCAAGTTGGCCGCTACACGCATTCGGAAGGAGTGTGCCGGATTACGGGAGGAGAATACAACTACCGCAAGAGCCCTTGAACAAGAGACCAAGAGGGCTCGCAAGGAAGAGTATGGCCGTAACAAATTTCGCGGAGCTCTGTGGGGTAGCAATAGTGAACTCAAGCTGCGAAGGGAAGAGAGGGACCAGTCGCGAGCCCATAGCATGGTCTTGAAAGAGGAGTTAGTTGCCTGTTCAAGGTCCAAAAGGAGCTTGTCTCAGCGTTTGTGCGAGACAGAGACCAACATGCTAGCTATCATCGCCAAGTACCAAGAAGAGTTAGGTCTAGCCACGGCTCACGAGCATAGGATCGCGGACGAGTATGCCCAAGTATACGCGGAAAAAGAGGCTAGAGGAAGGGTGATCGACTCTTTACACCAAGAGGCAACCATGTGGATGGATCGGTTTGCTCTTACTTTGAACGGGAGTCAAGAACTTCCCCACTTGTTAGCCAAGGCCAAGGCAATGGCGGACACCTACTCCGCCCCCGAAGAAATTCATGGGCTTCTCGGCTATTGCCAGCATATGATAGACTTAATGGCCCACATAATTAGAAATCGCTAGGAAACTTGTATGGTCTCTCAGACCTTGACTAGATACGACTTTCTTTTTGAAATAAAATGAGTTGATCCCATGTTTCTACTCCAAAAAGCTTGTGCGAATCAAATCACTCCTGCATTTCATCTCTACCATGCATTCTTTCTTTCTTTACCCACTCCTCACATTTGGTTTTTTAGGGAAAAACACCATAACTAAACGCGCCACAAGGCATCCCTATCGCACCAGATCCAAATCTAGGACGATGGGTGATCAAGAGGAGACACAGGAACAGATGAAAGCCGACATGTCGGCTCTGAAAGAACAAATGGCCTCCATGATGGAGGCCATGTTAGGTATGAGGCAGCTCATGGAGAAGAACGCGGCCACCGCTGCCGCTGTCAGTTCGGCTGCCGAAGCAGACCCAACTCTCTTGGCAACTGCGCACCATCCTCCCTCAAACATAGTAGGACGGGGAAGGGACACACTGGGGCACGATGGCAGCCCTCACCTGGGATACAACCGAGCGGCTTACCCTTATGGATTGCCGCCCAACTACTCACCACCCGTCTTGCAAGAAGATGCGGGCCACATTGCTTCTCCCGTCCTTGAAAGAGAGCCTCCTCAACAGCCCGACGAGGTCCACAAAGACCCTCAAGACTATGCTCGAAGGGATGTCGAGTTCTATCCCCCGATCCCCGAAGGGCCAGCACCCAGCACGTTGCCTCAGCCCAACATCGCAACACAACCAATAGTTTTGTCCACGGAAGGACCGCCCCCAGCAACCGAAGAAAAAAGGAAGCTGGATCTCCTCGAGGAAAGATTGAGAGCCGTGGAAGGATTTGGGGACTATCCGTTCGCAGACATGACGAATCTTTGCTTAGTGCCCGACGTTGTTATCCCCCCGAAGTTCAAAGTGCTGGACTTCGACAAGTATAAAGGAACGACCTGTCCCAAAAACCATCTCAAGATGTACTGCCGCAAGATGGGCGCACACTCTAAGGATGATAAGCTATTAATACACTTCTTTCAAGATAGCTTGGCCAGAGCCGCGGTAGTGTGGTACACTAATTTGGAAGCTTCCCGTATCTGTACTTGGAAGGATCTGATTACTGCCTTCCTAAGGCAATATCAGTACAATTCCGATATGGCTCCCGACCGCACTCAACTGCAGAATATGTTCAAGAAAGAGGGTGAAACCTTTAAAGAATATGCGCAGTGGTGGAGAGATTTGGCGGCACAAGTAGCTCCTCCCATGGTTGAGAGAGAGATGATCACCATGATGGTAGACACTCTGCCAGTGTTCTACTATGATTTGCGGATCTAGTATTCACCGGGGAAAGAATCGAGGTAGGATTGAAAAGAGGAAAGTTTGATTACGTTTCCTCCACGAGTGCGAATGCCAAAAGAATCGGGGCAACAGGGGCAAAAAGGAAGGAAGGAGATGCCCATGCCATCTCTTCAACACCCGAGCTTCTCGACTCATACCGGGAACGCCTCTAGTTCAACACCCGTGCAGCCCAAGGCACTCACCCAGAGGGAAGCTCCCCAAATTCCAACTCCGAACACGACTCGCCCGGCCGGTAATTCCAACACGACAAGGAACTTCCCCCCGAGGCCATTTCAAGAATTCACCCCACTCCCAATGACGTACGAAGACCTCTTGCCATCCCTCATCGCCAATCATTTGGCCGTGGTAACTCCCGGAAGGGTCCTCCAACCCCCTTTCCCGAAGTGGTATGACCCTAATGCAACTTGCAAGTACCATGGGGGTGTCCCGGGACATTCCGTTGAAAAATGCTTGGCCCTTAAATACAAGGTCCAACATTTGATGGATGCTGGATGGCTGACCTTCCAAGAGGATCGGCCCAATGTGAGAACCAACCCGCTCGCCAATCATGGAGGGGGAGCAATTAACGCCGTTGAGTCCGATAGACCGCGCAAGTCTAAACCTTTAAGGGATGTGGCAACCCCTAGGAGGTTTATCTTCGAGGCCGTACAAAAGGGAGGTGTGATTCCCCATAGTGGGTGTAAGGAGGATTCTTGTTTGCTACATTCCGGCGAGCTGCATGACATGGAGACATGTTTGGGAGTAGAGGAGTTGTTACAGCGGATGATAGATCAAGGTCGACTGGAAGTCGGCAGTGAAGGAAAAGAAGAGCAAAATATATGCATGCAGTCCACGGATGGGAGCAGTGTTGCGAAGCCCAAACCCTTGGTGATATACTTCACTAAAAGCGCAGCTTCGCAAAAGCCCGGACACCCCTTAGTAGCCAAACCTGTTCCTTTCCCGTACCAAAATAGCCACGCAGTCCCATGGAGATATACACCCTCGAGGGAGAAGGAAGAAGAAGCCACCGACGTCAGCTCGTTGTCAGCTAAAGTAACAAATATCACGGGACTGAGTGGTGTGACCCGTAGTGGTCGTGTGTTTGCGCCTCCGGACCTGCCAGTCCAACCCGCGGACGTCAAGGGAAAAGGAAAAGTGGTGGAGGAACAAGATGGCGAAGCACCCCACGCTTCGAATAAAGATATTCCGGCAAAAGGCCTCCCGGAGAAAAAGGATGGTAAAAAGGAGGTGTCGCTAGAGGAAGCCAGCGAGTTCCTCCGTATAATTCAGCAGAGTGAATTCAAGGTTATCGAACAGCTCAACAAAACCCCGGCCAGGGTCTCGCTGTTGGAGTTACTTATGAGCTCCGAGCCTCATCGGGCTCTGCTAGTAAAAGTTCTGAACGAGGCCCATGTGGCCCAAGATATCTCGGTAGAAGGTTTCGGAGGGCTGGTCAACAATATCACTGCCAACAATTATCTTGCCTTCGCCGAAGAAGAAATCCCAGCCGAGGGGAGAGGGCATAATAAGGCTTTACACGTATCAGTCAAGTGTATGGACCATATCGTAGCCAAGGTGCTCATCGATAATGGTTCCAGTTTAAACATGATGACTAAGAGCACTTTGGAGAAATTACCATTCAATGCTTCCCACTTAAAGCCGAGTTCAATGGTGGTTCGTGCCTTCGACGGCACTCGCCGAGAGGTTAGGGGAGAGATCGATCTCCCAGTACAAATAGGCCCTCACACCTGCCAAGTCACCTTCCAAATAATGGATATTAACCCCCCCTACAGCTGTCTGTTGGGGCGCCCGTGGATCCACTCAGTGGGAGTTGTGCCCTCTACACTCCACCAAAAGTTGAAATTCGTAGTGGAGGGGCACTTGGTCATCGTGTCAGGCGAGGAAGACATCTTGGTGAGCTGCCCATCCTCTATGCCTTATGTGGAAGCCGCAGAAGAATCGTTAGAAACCGCTTTCCAGTCTTTTGAGGTGGTCAGCATTTCCTCCGTGGACTCTTTCTCTGGGCAGCCTTGCCTGTCCGATGCAGCAGTAATGATGGCCCGAGTTATGTTGGGGAACGGTTACGAACCCGGAATGGGTTTAGGCAAAGACAACGGCGGCATAACTAGCCTGATAAATGCCAAAGGAAATCGTGGGAAGTATGGTTTAGGCTATAAGCCCACTCAGGCGGATATGAAAAAAGCATCGCGAGAAGGAAGAGCAGTGGTCAAAGCTCGCGTTGGAGACAAGAAAGTGAAGGAAGCCCGCCCTGCCACATAAGTAGAAGCTTTATAAGCGCGGGTCTGGGAGACGAAGGTCAAGTGGTTGCGATATACGAAGATGATGTTCCGAGTACATTGGATTTGGTACGACCATGCCCTCCTGATTTCCAGCTGGGAAATTGGCGAGTGGAGGAACGCCCCGACATTTACGCAACGAGCATAATGTAAACCTTTACGGTTTTAAAAGCTCTATAGTTGGGCCTAGGCTTTAGAGTTTTTCCTTTTGTTGAGGCTTTGTGTCTTTTGTTTTTGAATTTATAATACAAGGATCTTTCTTCATCTGTTCCTACGTCTCTACCCATTCTCATTCATTTGCATGTTTACTTCTTTTTCTGAAACGGCAGATCCGATGACGAGTCCCCCGAAGGTACTAATACCTGGGACCCGCCTATCGACTTCGAGCAAGAAATGAGTCAAACGGAAGATGAAGGAAACGAGGATGTGAGACTTCCCCCAGAATTAGAAAGAATGGTCGCCCATGAGGACCAAGAAATGGGGCCTCATCAAGAAGAAACAGAGCTAGTAGTCTTAGGAATTGGCAGTGGAAAAAGGGAGGTGAAGATAGGCACAGGTATTACCGCACCTATCCGTGAAGAATTAATAATCCTTCTAAAAGACTACCAAGACATCTTTGCTTGGTCATACCAAGATATGCCCGGTTTGAGTTCTGACATTGTACAGCACCGATTACCTCTAAAACCCGAGTGTTCCCCGGTAAAGCAGAAACTGAGAAGGATGAAGCCCGAAACATCCTTGAAGATAAAAGAAGAAGTGAAGAAGCAATTTGACGCTGGTTTTCTGGCCGTTGCACGGTATCCGGAATGGGTTGCCAACATTGTACCGGTCCCTAAGAAAGATGGGAAAGTACGAATGTGTGTGGATTATCGGGACCTAAATCGGGCCAGTCCCAAGGACAATTTTCCTTTGCCACACATCGATATCCTCGTGGATAACACGACCAATTTCGCTTTATTTTCCTTCATGGACGGTTTCTCCGGTTACAATCAGATAAAGATGGCGCCCGAGGATATGGAAAAGACTACTTTCGTCACCCTGTGGGGAACGTTCTGTTACAAGGTGATGTCCTTTGGACTCAAGAATGCCGGGGCAACTTATCAACGGGCCATGGTAGCTTTGTTCCATGATATGATGCATCAAGACATCGAGGTCTACGTGGACGACATAATTGCTAAATCTAAATCCGAGGGAGAACACCTTGTCAACCTGCGGAAGTTGTTCGAAAGGCTTAAGAAATATCAATTAAGGTTGAACCCCGCAAAGTGTACCTTTGGGGTCAAATCAGGGAAATTGCTTGGTTTCATTGTAAGCTAGAAAGGGATAGAGGTAGACCCCGAAAAGGTGAAGGCTATCCTTGAGATGCCAGAACCCCGTACAGAGAGGCAAGTCTGAGGTTTCCTGGGACGCTTGAATTATATTGCCAGATTCATATCGCAGCTCACCGCCATTTGTGAGCCGTTGTTCAAGCTCTTACGCAAAAACCAAACTGATCGCTGGAATGAGGATTGCCAAGAAGCTTTTGGAAGGATCAAGAAGTGCCTTATGAATCCTCCCGTGCTTATGCCACCAGTACCTGGAAGGCCTCTCATTTTGTACATGACAATCTTGGACGAGTCAATGGGGTGTATGCTGGGGCAACATGACGAATCCGGGAAGAAAGAGCGCGCTGTTTACTACCTAAGTAAGAAGTTCACGACCTGTGAGATGAATTACTCCTTGCTCGAAAGAACATGTTGTGCTTTAGTGTGGGCATCCCATCGCCTAAGGCAGTACATGCTGAGCCATACTACCTGGTTGATATCCAAGATGGACCCGGTTAAGTACATCTTTGAAAAGCCAGCTCTCACGGGACGAATCGCCCGGTGGCAAGTCCTGCTATCCGAGTTTGATATAGTCTACGTCACCCAAAAGGCGATAAAAGGAAGCGCCTTAGCAGATTATTTGGCTCAACAGCCTCTTAACGACTATCAGCCCATGCATCCTGAATTCCCGGATGAGGACATCATGGCCTTGTTTGAGGAAAAATTGGACGAAGATCGGGACAAATGGACCGTATGGTTTGACGGAGCGTCAAACATTCTAGGTCATGGCGTTGGGGCAGTATTGGTCTCTCCGGACAATAAATGTGTACCCTTCACAGCCAGGTTAGGATACGATTGCACCAACAACATGGCCGAATATGAAGCATGTGCCCTAGCCGTCCAGGCAGTGATTGACTCCAATGTCAAACTACTCAAGGTGTACGGACTCGGCATTGGTAATCCATTAGCTGAGAGGGGAATGGGAAACTAGAGATCCCAAGCTGATACCCTACAAAGCCTATATCAAGGAATTGGCTAAGACCTTTGATGAGATCTCCTTCCATCATGTTCCCCGCGAGGAAAATCGAATGGCGGATGCACTTGCTACTTTGGCGTCTATGTTCCAGCTAACACCGCACGGGGATCTACCTTACATTGAATTTTGGTGTCGTGGCAAACCCGCGCATTGTTGCCAAGTAGAAGAGGAACGGGACGGAAAGCCTTGGTATTTCGACATCAAGCGATATGTCGTAAGCAAAGAATACCCGCCAGAGATTGCCGACAATGATAAGAGGACATTGAGAAGGTTGGCAGCCAGTTTCTTCATGAGCAGAAGCATACTGTATAAGAGAAATCACGACATGACACTCCTGCGGTGTGTGGATGCCAGGGAGGCAAATCACATGATCGAGGAAGTCCATGAGGGCTCGTTTGGAACACACGCCAATGGGCATGCTATGGCCAGGAAGATCCTAAGAGCAGGTTATTACTGGCTTACCATGGAAAGTGATTATTGTGTCCATGTGAGGAAATGCCACAAATGTCAAGCGTTCGCAGATAATGTCAACGCTCCACCGCATCCTCTGAATGTCATGTCCGCCCCTTGGCCTTTCTCCATGTGGGGAATAGATGTCATCGGGGCCATTGAGCCCAAGGCCTCGAATGGTCATCGCTTCATCCTCGTAGCGATAGATTATTTCACCAAGTGGGTCGAGGCGGCTTCATATACCAATGTCACGAGGAGTGTGGTGGTCAGGTTCATTAAGAAAGAGATCATTTGCCGATATGGTTTTCCAAGGAAGATTATCACAGACAATGGCACCAACCTGAATAACAAGATGATGGGGGAAATGTGCGAGGAGTTTAAAATCCAGCATCACAATTCCACACCCTACCGGCCAAAGATGAATGGAGCCGTGGAAGCGGCCAATAAGAATATCAAAAAGATTATCCAAAAGATGACCGTGTCATACAAGGATTGGCACGAAATGCTCCCATTCGCGTTACACGGTTACCGAACTTCAGTGCGAACGTCAACTGGGGCAACGCCGTTCTCATTGGTATATGGGATGGAGGTTGTGTTACCGTTTGAGGTAGAAGTCCCGTCATTAAGGATCTTGGCAGAATCCGGATTAAAGGAATCAGAGTGGGCTCAAACGCGCTATGACCACCTCAACCTCATCGAGGGTAAGCGCTTAACGACCATGAGTCATGGGCGCGTGTACCAACAAAGAATGAAGAGTGCATTCGACAAGAAAGTACGCTTGCGCAAATTCCATGAGGGAGACCTTGTGCTAAAGAAAATGTCCCATGCTGTCAAGGACAATCGAGGGAAGTGGGCCCCGAACTACGAAGGGCCTTTTGTTGTGAAGAGGGCTTTTTCCGGAGGAGCCCTGGTGCTTACCAACGTGGATGGCGAAGAGCTACCTTCACTCGTGAATTCTGATGTCGTCAAGCGATATTATGCTTAGAATCTGGGGCAATTAAGGATATCGTTGCATGTTCTTTATCTTTATGCGTTTTCTGGATTTCCCCCAGGGATTTCCTGTCTGCTGTATCTCTCGTTACAATCTTTCAAAGAAATGAACGTGGATTCGAGGCTTTAGTCCTCACGTTGGTTTCAAACCTTGCATTTGATTTGTGATCACCTGAGCCCTTCTGCTCAGTTCGTGGGATGCCCCAAGCGCTTAATTAAAATTGAACCTAAACCAACTTTTGCTAAAATTTGCTGCGTTTGAAAACATTCATGCATACGCATACGCATGCATATTGTTGTGGTAAAACAGGGGCAGGATCATCTTGAGCTACCTTCTGGGGTGGGGACAAAACGTGGACAGCAGAAACCAATCAAGGTAAGACAATGACGCGGACAAGATTGGCCGAACCTGGTTGTTTATTACTTGCAGGTACTTAGGAACGGATGCAAGTGGGGATGGGGTCACGACCGACTGATCGTTGCCCTTTCTCTGCGCTAGACAAACAGAGAACGTCGCTGCAAGGCAGCCCCGTATCCTTTGTGTTCACAGTTGTCTTACTATTTGTTTGTTTTTAAAAATAAGTAATCAACGCCTAATTCTAACTTAAGTAAGTTCAAGTTAGGCAAAGCGCTAAAAGGAAGGAGGGGACATGGTTAATGTTCCTCTCAAAAAAAAAAATGCAGGTTAGCTCGCCTGGGCGAGCTGAGCTCACCTGGGCGAGCCACCCCTGCACCAAATTATAAGAATGACGAAAGGGGGGACGTTTTTGCATTCAAAAACTTCTTTTTCCCCCTTTCAAAAGCCATACCCACGGGATTTACGAGTTTGCAGCCCTAGGGTCATCATTTTTCGCATTTTTTGATTCCGTTTCACGCTTTTGTTCATCACCAACAAGTAAGTATTCCATCCCTAAGCTTTCTAGCTTTTCATTGGTGTATTTTGATCTCCTTTTGGTGCTCTAAAATGTGGGAATGTGCTCAAATATGTGGGGCAATTTTGGTTTGTTTTCTTGCTTGATTGGGTTGGATTGGGGTTTTGTATGGGATGGCCCTAGGCCTATAATGCATTTTGAAGCAATGGGACATGCCACATTGTCCCCGTTCTCTTGCTATTGATACCTAAACGCGCGCCCACCAAGTGTTCGGTGAAATGCCTCAATGGCATTAGCGCGTGACCTTTGTAAGGAAACAACCCATGGGGCATTTTGGTTTGCACATATTTTCTATTTTTTTGGGACATGCATTCATTCCCGAAAAAGGTTAGAGTAATTGCCCCACATATATCCTAGGCCTAGGAACCAAAGTTTTTATGCAAAAGAACACAAGAGGAGGTGCATATTGGGTAAAGTTACCCTTTTTTTGGCCAGCAATCAGCTATGGGCCACGCTACAATAATTTCCCTACGCCTAGAGGTTTAGGAATTTTGCTCATCATAAATGTGTAGGTTTAAAATAGGTAGCAAAATACCTTTGGCAATTTACATTGTGGGTGTGGTAGCAAAATACTAGGGTGTATGTACATGAAATTTTGGGTAGTCAAAATGTCTCACAAAAAATATATACATATTGCATGTTATGTAAAGAAAATACATTACAAAAAAATACCCTTTAATTTGAATACAATTTTAGTCAGCAAAAGGAAATATACTTGAATTCGCATGCGGCTTTAGGTAGCAAAAACACTTGAATAAAGCATGAAATGTATCACCTTATTGTGTAGATAGCCAAGATTCATCACAATGTTTGTGTATGCATAAATATTAGAAATACCGGAATGTGCACATGTGCAATTTTTGGTACCCCAAATGCTTTGAGTATGCATGTATGTAAATTTAGCCAAGGAAGTGCATGTGATGTAGGTAGCAAATACACCTTGGAAGTACATATAAATGATCTAGGTAATGGATGTGCCTTGATTGTACATGGGTGCATTTTTCTTGGTTATAAGAATGTCTTGTGCAAGTGAACATTCGTAAAGAAGTATGTGCATAAGTTTACTCTAAATTTACGTTGATGTTTGTATGTTGTATGCCATTTTTGTTTTAAGAGTAGCATTTCTTGGTAAAACTAACTTTCCAAATGTTTGCCTTCGCAGGAAATGGCCCCGAGGAAGCTTGCCTCAAAGAGGTCCAGGAAGGATAAGGCGGCCGAAGGAACTAGTTCCGCTCCTGAGTATGACAGTCACCGCTTTAGGAGCGCAGTACACCAGCAGCGCTTCGAGGCCATCAAGGGATGATCGTTTCTCCGGGAGCGACGCGTCCAGCTCAGAGACGACGAGTATACTGATTTCCAGGAGGAGATAGGGCGCCGGCGGTGGACATCACTGGTTACTCCCATGGCCAAGTTCGATCCAGAAATAGTCCTCGAATTTTATGCCAATGCTGGGCCAACAGAGGAGGGCGTGCGTGACATGAGGTCCTGGGTAAGGGGTCAGTGGATCCTGTTCGATGCAGATGCTATCGGCCAGCTCCTGGGATATCCGTTAGTGTTGGAAAAGGGCCAGGAATGCGAGTATGGCCAGAGGAGGAACCGGTCTGATGGGTTCGATGAGGAGGCCATCGCCCAACTGCTATGTATACCAGGGCAGGATTTTGCCCGGACTGCTGCAGGGAGGCGAGTGCGAATCATGCGCACCAACATGACCACCCTGACCCAGATATGGATGACGTTGCTCCTCAGCAACATCCTGCCCAGCGATCATAATTCCGACCTCCCCCTGCCGAAGTGTCAGCTGGTGTACGCCATCCTGACGCGGATGAGCGTCCATGTGGCTCAGTTAATCGCTGATGCCATTTATATTTTTGCAGGTATGGCGCCTACTAGGCACCCTTTGGACCCAGATAAGTCCAACAGGGCCCTGGGATTTCCCGCACTGATCACAGGACTCTGCCAGTCGCTCGGAGTCCCCGTTGCACCTACCAAGGTAATTCATCCGCCCATCACCCGGGCTTTTATTGAGAAGTACTGTACCCAGAGACAGGCTCAGGGTGATGCTCCACAGGCCATAGGCGCGCCACCACCACCTCATCAGGCTGGCCAGGCTGGGGCATTTGACATGGGGTAGTATTTACGGCATTTGGTTCGCCAGCAGGCGGCCAACCACCGAGCACATGTACAGACCCATGATTGTCTGTACCAGATGAGCCTCAGCATGCAGGGCCAGGGCTTCGCTTCTTTTTCATGCCCTACTCCAGACCAGTTTAGGGCAGAGGTTGCATGGCCCGGAGATTGGCCCGAGGCCCAAGCAGGAGAGGCGCCCCCAGAAGCTCCCGGCGATGGAGAAGAGGCCCACGAGGACGAGGAGATGGCCGATTTGCTTGACTTCTTGGGAGGGAGTGGAGCTACATGACTGGGAGATCCCCAGATTCATTTTTTCTTTCATATTTCTTTTATCATTTTTTATGTTATGTTATTGTTTTGACTTGAGAGACTAATGTTTGTTTTTGTTGTTTCGATTGTCATTTGTACAGCGCATACATTTTTGTTTGGATTGTTGCGTTAGTGTTTATATATCATTACTATCAATGATGTTTGAAATTCTGGAACCGTGTAGAGTTCTTCGTTTAGGAACATCGTCCAAAAAAATATATATGTAAAACAAACAAAAATCATGATAAAAATAAAAATAGAAAAGAAAAAAAATGAAATGGAAAAGAGAGCAAATGAGAAAAGAAGAGATCAAGTAAAGAAAAAAAAGAGCAAATAAGGAAAAAGAAAGCAAGTAAGAAAAAAGAGAGGAAAAAGAAAAAGAAAAATAAGTTGTTTAGCTGAAAAACCGACATGCTTTTGAAAAGAGATGACTTCCAACTTTTCTTTGAAAAAAAATTCATTGATCATAACTAGTTTTTGAAAAAATGTGTACACCTGAAGGGTGAACGCTGTGAAATTTTCCCGGACGCCCGAAATGGACTTGGATGAATGCACAAATTGATAAAAGAACATATTTTGGAAACATTGGGTTGATTTAAAATAGAGGAAATGAATCCTGAGCCCTAGCATCACATGACCATAAAAATTTGACACTTGAGTTACCACATAGGTGCATGCATGACCAGTTTTGCATAAAGTTTCCAAATCATCATTTTTGCATTTGTGTCATGGAAATAATGTGGGGCTTCCCTTTTATCCTTGAACCAAACCAAACCATGACATGTATCATGTCTAGCCATTCTATAAGCTTTGAGCCAAAATCCTGACTCACCATAAACCTTGACCCAGGGTGAGAATGTCAATCCTTACCCTCGAAAGCAAAAAAAAAGGAGAAGGAAAATTTCCAATCAAAGAGGAAGCAAAAAAAGGAGAGAAGGAAAATTTCCAATCAAAGGAAAAAAGAGAGGAAAGGAAATTCCCAATCAAAGAGTGGGAGAAAGCAAAAAGAAAGGAAATTCCCAATCAAAGAATGGGAGAAAGAAAAAAGAGAAGGAGAAGAAGGAAAGAAAGCTCCTGATCAAGGATCGAAAGAAAACAGAAGAAATGTGCAGAGAGGTCTCTGGACCAGACAATATCTGAACAAATACGGAATTGTCACCAAATGAACAAAAGAAAGAAAAGGAAACCATAACCTAAAAGTGGTCTTCTCCCTTTGATTACCAACCAAAATCCTGTGCGTCGGTGACTTGTTCGCCTCGCGTCAAACAAAAACAGAAAAAGAAAAAGCCAACAAAAAATCAAAAGCCAAAAACACACAAAAGCCGAAAAACCCACTAAAAGAACCCATTCCCAAGGGAAGTCCTATTGATCCATGATCACGCATGTAATTTTTTATTTGATAGGAAATAATTTGCAAAGTCAAGTCATGACATATCTATGGTTCGGAATTAGGATGAAACACTTACCTGTGCGAGATTGATACACTTTGAGTGATTTTCTTCTATTTTTTGTAGAACCCAGTGTTTCCTCTAAATGGTCATTTAGAAACAAAATGCTAACATCCAAAATCTCATTTATGGTTATGGGGGATTTCATCAGCAGACTCTCCTTCCCCGGTAGACGCGTTGTTTTTCACTCAAAAAAGCATATGCTGCTCTAATCAACTGGAATATTTGTCGCTTTACTAAAGCATGTTTGCATTTTAGTGGAGAAAACACCAAGACTTTTTTAAGACTCACAAGTTATCTAGAACTACGTAGGTCTGAGTTCCTCATTGGAGGATACGTAGGAGCAAAAGCCTTGCTTTTGTCGACCACACCGCTCTTTGTTACCATGACCCAAGATCTGGTAACCCGCGGAGACACCTTACTGTTATCCGCACCTCGTCATTCAGTGACCCCAAGTGTGATTGATGAGCAGAGGCCAATGTGGTCATCTGCGCCCTTTCCGGAGATGTCAGCATCTTCCGGTGGAGACTTTTTCAAGTCTCACAAGTTATCTAGAACTACGTAGGTCTGAGTTCCTCATTGGAGGATACGTAGGAGCAAGAGCATTGCTTTTGTCGGCCGCCCCACAAGATCTGTCATACTGACCCTGAGGTCATGTGACATGCGGAGACAAAATTTGGTCATTCCGCACCCCTTTGCCATTCAGACACAGTCATGTCCGATGGTACACAGAGACAAAATTTGGTCATTCTGCACCCTTTGTCATCCAGAGGCGGCGGGCCCGATGACATGCGGAGACAAAATTTGGTCATTCCGCACCCCTTTGCCATTCAGACACAGTCGTGTCCGATGGTACGCAGAGACAAAATTTGGTCATTCTGCACCCTTTGTCATCCAGAGGCGGCGGGCCCGATGACATGCGGAGACAAAATTTGGTCATTCCGCACCCCTTTGCCATTCAGACACAGTCGTGTCCGATGGTACGCAGAGACAAAATTTGGTCATTCTGCACCCTTTGTCATCCAGAGGCGGCGGACCCGATGACACGTGGAGACAAATTTGGTCATTCCGCACCCCTTTGCCATTCAGACACAGTCGTGTACGATGGTACGCAGAGACAAAATTTGGTCATTCTGCACCCTTTGTCATCCAGAAGCGGCGGGCCCGATGACACGCGGAGACAAAATTTGGTCATTCCGCACCCCTTTGCCATTCAGACACAGTCATGTTCGATGGTACGCAGAGACAAAATTTGGTCATTCTACACCTTTTGTCATCCAGAGGCGGCGGGCCCGATGACACGCGGAGATTTACATCATCTTCCGCACTCACAAGATCTGTCATACTGACTTTTGTGTCACGCTGACGGGCGGAAATACCCGAGTGGTTATCCGTATAAACATTCTTTTGCTATCTGTAAGATAGAACGCTTGATAGCATGCAGAGACTGACATCGTCTTCTGCACCTTTTGTTCCCTCGGGAACAACAAGTCATTTGCATGCGGAGATTTTATGGTCACCCGCGACTCTCGTCAATCGAGAGGAACGAAATTAGTGTCTTATCTTTACTTTCCTTTTATCTCCAATAAAAGACAAGTAAAGAGGGGCAATTATCATACCCTAATTTCGTCCGGGGACCTTTGCTTGATGACATGCAACTTTTGTTTGGTCCTTGTGAGGTGCTTGGCACCCATCATTAGGCAATTTGTGAAATTCCGGGACATGCCGGAAAGCAAAAGAAAATATTGATGCACAATCCGTAAGGTTCCGTGACACACCGGAAATGAAATGGAAGCATCGTTGCACAATTAGTGAGGTTTCGTAATATTCCGTAAGTCAAAAAGGGGATGATTATGTGATCCACAAGGTTCCGTAACATTATGGAAAGAAAACAAGTATCGTTACGAAATTCGTAAGTTTCCGTAACTTTACGAAAAAAGAATCACCAAAAAACGGCAGGGGGGTGTACTTAGTAAAAATAGGGTGCAAATAGCAACCAGGCCCACTTGGGCCCTCCAGAAGATTCCTCCAGAAGGTTGTTGCTTCTGGAGGAAGCAACCCTGCTCGCCTGGGCGAGCTGGGTGGCAAGCTTCTCCCCCAATTTTCTATAAATAGGGGGAGAAGTGAAGTGAAAAAGGGTTCAGCCCTTTAGGCACTTCTCTCTCTTTCGAATTTGCTTGAAAAAATTGTTTCCGTGAAGAAAATCCAAGCCGAGGCGCTTCCGAAACGTTTCCGTAACGTTTCCGTGAGGAATTTCGTGAAGGTTTCGACCGTTCTTCGACGTTCTTCATTCGTTCTTCATCGTTCTTCATCGTGATTGTTTCAAATGTATCAATCACATGAACAGAGAAGACTAAGCAATGCTTCAACCAACAACCTTTCACGGTGATATGCAGTATTTTCAAAGATATGAGCATGTCTATTAAGCAACACAAATGAAATTAGCTAGCAAGCATGACAGGTATCAAGGAAGGTTAACCAAGCTTAATCCTCACGGCCACTGTTTCTCTCATATGCACAAGTGTTTAAGGTAATTCTTCAAATAAACAACCCACACAAGTCCCAACATTTGCATTTCATCTCATTCCATACAATCACAAACACATAAAATAAATCTGAAGGACTTTCTTGGCTTGTAATGAGGCTGGGCTACAAACAATTCATGGTTTTTCTAGGATGCAATCCTTAGATCACCTTCTTCTTTAATTCCCAGCTTCTATTGATATGCCACAAGCATAACTTACAGTTCAAGTAACAGCACCCAGAGCTTCACTTATTCTTGAAATTTTCTTCCTCTTTTTTATTTTTTTTTATTTTAGCTGTTTATGATTACTGCTACTAGATATTATATCGCTCTCTGTGTCGCTGTTACTTTCCTTCCTGCAATCAAGATCACCCAAACATACTCCCTCAAATTTGGGACAAATTTGTCGTAAACCATAATGCTCTCCTATAACCTAAGTGTCATACCCTAATTTCGTCTGGGGACCTTTGCTTGATGACATGCGACCTTTGTTTGGTCCTTGTAAGGTGCTTGGCACCCATCATTAGGCAATTTGTGAAATTCCGGGACAAGCCGAAAAACAAAAGAAAATATTGATGCACAATCCGTAAGGTTCCGTGACACACCGGAAATCAAATGGAAGCATCGTTGCATAATTAGTGAGGTTCTGTAACATTCCGTAAGTCAAAAAGGGGATGATTATGTAATCCGCAAGGTTCCGTAACATTACGGAAAGAAAACAAGTATCGTTACGAAATTCGTAAGTTTCCGTAACTTTACGAAAAAAGAATCACCAAAAAAAAGCAGAGAGGGTGTACTTAGTAAAAATGGGGGTGCAAATAGCAACCAGGCCCACTTGGGCCCTCCAGAAGGCTGTTGCTTCTGGAGGAAGCAACCCTGCTCGCCTGGGCGAGCTGGGTGGCAAGCTTCTCCCCCAATTTTCTATAAATAGGGGGAGAAGTGAAGTGAAAAAGGGTTCAGCCCCTTAGGCACTTCTCTCTCTTTCGAATTTGCTTGGAAAAATTGTTTCCGTGAAGAAAATCCAAGCCGAGGCGCTTCCGTAACGTTTCCGTGAGGAATTTCACGAAGGTTTCGACCGTTCTTCGACGTTCTTCATTCGTTCTTCATCGTTCTTCGATCTTCAATGGGTAAGTGCCTCGAACCAAGCTTTTCGATTCATTCTATGTACCCGTGGTGGTCCACATTGTGTTTCGTGTATTTTTATTCTCGTTTCATTTACTTTTTATACCCCATTTTGACGTGCTTAAGCCATTTTATTTAAGTCATTTCTCGCTTAACCTAAAAATAAAATAAATTTCCACCGATCGTTTGAATTGTATTATCCGTTAACTTCGGCTAAAAGGAATTCCGACCGTTCGGTCGTGCCGTAACCACGTTGGAAATCAAAAAAGAGGTAAAATAATAATATAATAATAAAAAAAACGTCTTTTAGTAAAATAAAGCGGAAAATCAATCGGACATTTTCTCTTTGGGATTTCTCATTCTTAATTGAATTGACTAATAACTAAAGTGAAACTAAGGCTAAAATCAACTCGCCTAGTCAAGCTCGTCCATAAAAATAGGTTTTTGAAGTTTATCATTTCAATTTCTTACTAAGTAAAATGGATCATTTTCAAGGTCCAACGCCTTAAAATGATCACCTTTTAAGTAAAAAAGAATCACTTGATAAAGAAAGAACTACGTAGGTCTGATTTCCTCATCACAATTGAGGAATACGTAGGAGCAAAGGGAAACACCCTTGTCGACCACAAAAAGAGAAAAAAATATAAAAAAGGTATAAAGGATATAAAGATATAAAAAGGGAACATAAAAATCAAGGTCATGTTTGCACATTCGATTAAAGGCTGTTGTCCCTTGGGACGGACGTGTGGGGTGCTAATACCTTCCCCGTGCGTAAATACAACTCCCGAACCTTTCACTTAAAAGTTCGTAGATCACGTCTTTTCCGGTTTTTTCGACGTTTTCCTCAAATAAACGTTGGTGGCGACTCCGCGCGTATTCCTTTCGTGGAACACACATCCCGCGAGTCACGCGTCGCCCTCCCGCCGAAGGGTAGGTTGCGACAGCGTGTCTATTGGAGTCTCCTCAGCCTCCGCCTCCAGTATTTGTGGCTATGGCTCCTGGGCTGTAGAAGCCTCACCTCCCCCAAAGAGGAAGGCTGGACTCCGGGCCAGGCCACCTAAGCCATAAAGGTCTCCAGGTCATGAATACTCTGCATCACCAGGCAAAGGCCATGGTGAAGGCTCTGCAGCATCGACATGATGGCATCTGTGCTCTGCATGGAGGTGTCGACTGGTGCTGAGGGTACTGGAGCTGGTGTAGGTGCTGGTGTTGGAGCTGAGGTAGAAGCGTCTGAGGGAGCCCTAGCCCTGGCCTTGTGGGACCCAGGAAATGCAATTTTTGGATCGTCTGGTTCCAGTAGTTCTTCCTAATATAGGCCAAGTTAATGGTCGGGCTGAGGGACTCGAAGGTGAGGGAATCAGACACAACTCCTCTAACGATGCACAAGGCTGTGATAAGTGCAAGAAATCAAAACCTAGAGGAGTTGGGCTGGGCCATCTGGGAGATCTAGCCTGAGATAATGGAGCTCACGTCCATGTCCATCTTCATAACAAGCCCATAAACCAACCTCGCCCTGTCCATATCAAGATCGGAAGTGTGAGAGGTAGGGGCAAGGTTGGAGTAAGAAAGGACACTTCAGGTCTGTGCAAGTGTAGTCAAGTCCTTTCTCAGAAGCTTCCATGGTGCTCCCTCAGCATTAAGAACGAATCCTCTCCCTGGGATGCAGAGCTTCGAGGCAAGCTCCTGCGGGTCCAGATAAATGTTGCAGAATCTGGAGTAGGCCGAGTACCTCTCCCTAGGCTCCAAAACTACTGGGGTCTCCAAGAATTCATTCAGAGTAACAACATCAAATTTAATCAGCTTCCCTTGCACCTTGCACTACCTCAGGGAGCAGTCTTCAGGGTCATATAAATTTGCATAGAACTCATTGACCAGGGCTAAGTCAATATGATTATATGGTTGCTTGGTCAAGGCCCTACTCCATTTGCGCCTCTTGAGCACCTGGCGGAACTCATCATACTGGGTGACTGCCAGCTCCACATTCCTCTCTGGGAGGATGTTCCTGGCATGTACATTTTGCTCGTACCGCTCGCAAGCGACCTCAGACACGAACCGAGATGTGTCGTAAGGTTCCTGAGGTCTAGAGGTGGAAGCATGTCTCTTTCTAGAGGCCATCTGCACCAAAACAAGGCAAAAGAGTCAAGTTAGATAGGGTTTATTGAAAAATAGATAACAAAAGAAGAAGCAGGAAAAAGGGTTGGGCACTTAGCGAGACAAGCTCACTTAGCGCACCTTCAGAAATAAGAGACATGCACTTAGCGTGCAGGGCGCGCTTAGCTCGATAACAGAAAAACACAGACACTGGCTAAGCGAGACACTCTCGCTTAGCTAAAACATCACTGTGGCTAAGCAAGCATGACTCGCTAAGCCTTATTCTCTGATAGAGAGCTAATTGCGCTTAGCGAGCATGGCTCGCTTAGTGTGACACACTATACAGGCTTAGCGCCAGTGGGCGCTTAGCTGGACTAACTACTGCAACATTAATGGCTTAGCGAGACAGGCTCGCTAAGCCTTATTCTAAGACAAAGAGGTAATTGCGCTTGGCGAGATGGCTCGCTTAGCGCATGCACAAAAACCTATAGAACTAAATTACCTTGGGCTTAGCGAGACAACTCGCTTAGCCCAAGCTTATTCCAGAGGCAAGTCTGGGCTTAGCGAGCATGGCTCGCTTAGCCGCAACAGGAATGCAAAATGCCTCTTAGTGACAAACTCAACTAAGTGTACTCGCTAAGCCCGGAAGGCCAGCTTAACGAGTTCATGCAAACTTACAAATTAATTACAAAAATTTAAAGCCTCACTAAGTCGTAGTGCAGTGGCTTAGCGAGTTCATGCAAAATTGCAGAAATTTAAACAAAAATGATGAACTCGCTTAGCGGGACAGGGATCGCTTAGCATGGTTATCAGAAATCCCAGAAATTAATCAAAAAAGGAAGAACTCGCTTAGCGGGCAGGGCTTGCTTAGCGAGTTAATAAGAATTTCCAGAAATTGGGGCTTCGCAGCCTCAACTCCCTAGCCATTAATCAAGCATAGGAAGCCTAAGGCTTAGCCTTGCAAATAACCTACATTGCAAACTAAATTACAGTCCTAACAACCTACTAACTAAACAACTAACTAAAAATCATCAACAACATTAATTACATAAAATCAAAGAGTACTCCTAAAAGTCATCTATCCTAGGGTTCAAAAATTAAAATAACAAGAGAATAAAGGAGACTTACTTGGATTGTAAAGAGTTCAGTGAAATAGGGCAAGAAGTAGAATGCGAGAATGAGTGAGCAGAGAGCAAATGATTGCAGAGAAGAAGATATGCAGTTATAGATAAATGAAAATATAGCTGCCCTTATGCAGTTATGTTTTTTCTTTTGCAGTTACGATCTGCTTGCTAAGCGCGAGTGACTCGCTAAGCGAGCACTCTGTGACGTTTGAATTTTCAGGATTTAAATTCATGCGCTTAGCGAGACTGACTCGCTTAGCCCAATTCCATAAAATAGGGAATCGAGAGGTTTTTGGGCTTGGCGCGCAGGTGTGCGCTTAGCGAGTTCTGCAGCTCTGATTGGCCTGCAACTTCCGCTAAGCAGGCCATTGCTCACTCAGTGGACTAAATGCCTTAGGATGCAGTAGTTGGGTCACGCTTAGTGAGATGGTCTCGCTTAGCGCTATTGCCATTCCAGAGAGGGTATGGGCTCAACGAGATGGTTCGCTTAGCCCAATTACCATGAAAGCCCAGACAGAGAGCCTTTTGCGCTTAGCGCACAGACGCGCTTAGCGAGAGACCATGTCGTGCTTAGTGAGCTGACTCGCTTAGCCCAATTTCCATAAATGCACAACCTGAGAGGTTTTTGGGATTAGCGTGACTGTCTCGCTTAGCGGGACTCCAACAGCCAATGGATGGGGGTTGGTGCGCTTAGCGAGAAATGCTACTCGCTCAGCGTATAGGATATGGATCGCTTAGGGCGGATGGCGCGCTGAACGAGTTGGATGACTAAAAAATTTTCTAAGTTCTTTTTTCATCCAATGCTTCAGAGAAGCTTTTGGCCAACCCCTTTTTCCTTAAAAATCATGCTTAACACCTTACTCTAGCAGTCTCAAGTTAGTCAAAACCTAACTACATGCATTAATCAATAGAAAAAAATGATTTAGAAAAGTGAGAAAAAGTTGGGTTGCCTCCCAGTAAGCGCTTCTTTAACGTCACTAGCTTGACGTTTGTTACCTCTAGGGGTCTTGTAATACCTTAGATTTGGCTACCAAAGCTGTCTCATTCTCAACCTTCTCCACCTTGGAACAGACATTTTGGTCACTTGGATGCTTCACTGCATCAAATAAATTGAAAGTAACCTTCTGATCATCTATACTCATGTCAAGGTTACCCTTTCCCATATCAACCATGCAATTAGCTGTCAACATGAATGGAAGGCCTAGAATCAATGGAATCTCAGTGTCCTCTTCAGTATCCATAACCACAAAATCTGTAGGGAAAGTGAAGTGACGCACTTTGACCAATACATCTTCCACTACACCATATGGCCTTGTGATTGAGCGATCCACTAACTGCAGTGTCATTCTAATTGGTAGGGTTTCCAACTCTCCTATCCTTCTGCACATGGATAGGGGCATTAAATTTATGCTAGCCCCTAAATCAATAAATGCCTTTCCAACTGACATGGCACCAATTGAGCAAGGAATGGTAACACTCCCTTGATCCTTATATTTTGGTGGAAGGATCCTCTGAATGATAGCATTACAATTGCCTTCCACCACAATGTTGTCACTGTGGATGTACTTTCCCTTCTTGGTCAACGGATCTTTGAGAAACATTGAGTAGAGGGGCATCTATTGCAAGGCTTCTCCAAAAGGAATAGTAATTTCCAATTTCTTGAAAATATCAAGGAAATGAGCAAAGTATTGTTCCTTGTCCTTTTTAGATGGCACCAAAGGATATGATGCTTCCTTTCCAGAATTGGGGACAACCTCCGTCTTCTTTTCCCTCACATGCTCACTCTTAGTCTTTTTCTCTCCATTCTCTCTTCTTTCATCCCCCTCAATGTCTCTTTTTTTTTGTATTTTTTCATTTTCTGCTTCCTCAACTTTATTTATTTTTCTCTCCTCCATCTTATCTCCCTCTTTTTCTTTTCCTTTCTCAGCTCCTAACTCCTCTTCTTCATTTGTCCTTCCTTCACTCTCCATAACTAATTCCCTTTAGCTTCTAGTCATAACAGCCTTGCACTCTTCCATGGGATTTTTCTTAGTATTAGCTTCGAAACCTCTAGAAGAATTCTCAACTATTTGCTTGGCCAGCTACCCCACTTGGATTTCCAGGTTCTTGATGGCTGACTCAGTGTTCTTATGATTAGACATTGAAACTTGCATAAACTGAGCCAAAGTATCTTCCAGCTTGGTGGTCCTCTCATACAAGTTAGGCCATTGATTAGGAGGTCTGTTGGAAGTTCCTCCTTGATCTTTGTTGAACTGATTGCCTGGATGTGATCTACATCCTTGCCCTTGATTTTTATTGAAAACCTAAAAAGCCGCCTAAGTGAAATCCTTGTCTGTTTTGGTTCCCCATGTTGTTTACCTCTTTAGCTAAATCATCTTGGGGTATACAACAGCCGGATTCATGAGCTCCTCCATAAATACTGCAGCCTCCAACGTGCATAATAGCTGCATGAGAAGGCTGAGCTGCTTGTAGCTGTGTTGGCAATTTGCTAAGTGTTTCGATGAGTGATTCAAGTTGTTTAGCTAACAGCTTGTTCTGTGCCAACAATGCATCTTGTGAAAAAAGTTCCAACAGGCTTCATTTGGTGGGTATATGTGTCCTATCATGCAAGATAGCATGATCACTAGCAACCATGTTCTCAATGAGCTTCATTGCTTCCTCTGGAGTCTTCAACTTTATTTTTCCTCCGACAGAAGCATCTAACAATTGCTTGGACTATGGCCTCAAACCATCAATAAATATATTCAACTGAATAGGTTCAGTGAATCCATGAGTAGGTGTCTTCCGCAGCAAGCCACGAAATTGTTCTAGAGCTTCACTCAAAGACTCATCTGGAAACTGATGGAATGAGGAAATTTCTACTTTTCCTTTAGTTGTCTTAGATTTAGGGAAATACTTCTTCAAGAATTTTTCTACTACTTTCTCCCATGTCTTCAAATTGTTCCCCTTGAAAGAATGCAACCATCTCTTAGCTTCACCCGCTAGAGAGAATGAAAACAAGCTCAATCTTATTGCATCTTGCGGCACCCCTGCTATCTTCACTGTGTTGCAAATTTCTATATAAGTTGCAAGGTGTGCATATGGGTCTTCATTAGGCAGGCCATGGAAAAGATTTCCTTGAATCAACTGAATCAAGTAGTGTGGATAAGAAATGTTGTGTGCTTGGACTTCCGGCCGTGCAATGCTTATGAAAAATTGCGTCACGATGAAGTTGGAATAATCCTCAAGAGTCACCCTCTGTGGTTGTTCGTCTGCCATGATGTGAGCTTCCGATGCAGCAACTTCAGATAACCTCAAGTTTGCTGGAAATGATGATGAAGATTCAGATGATAGATTTCTCTCGGCACTTGGATTGACTGTGCTCTCTTGTAAAGCTTTCCTCCTCCTTTTTGCGTTGTTTCTCCTGCAAGTAGCTTCAATCTCCAAATCTAATGGAGCTAAACCCCCTGCTGGAGTTTTACCTTGCATACAAGAAGCAACTAAACAGAGCAGCAGTTAACCAAGTCAAGAGATAAAATTGGAATTCTAACTATTCACAAAAAATAATCAAAGAATAAAGAATGAATGTTTCCAAGTTGAAGTATACTATCTAAGTGGAAAGAAATTCCCCGACAACGGCACCAAAAACTTGTTGATAGCGTACGACAAGTGTACCGATTCACACAAGTAGTATAAAACAGTAAGACCGAGTATCGTATCCACAGGGAATTTGTTTCACCTAGACTATGTATATTCAGGATGTAAACACTTTTAAAGCTTGAAATAAAATAAATATTGAGTGGTGAATTAAGTGTCTACACTATTGAACTACTTGTACAAAAACAAAATACTTAAAGCTATAAAATGTGACAACTATCAAGATAAAAGCATTGGGGAGTTTCCTACTGAAATTTCTCTTGCCGTACAAAAGGTTTTTCTCTATTTAACATTATCCTAGTGTTCTTACACCGAGAAAATACTCAAACCATGATTCCTCACATGAATGAGCCTAACTCTCTTAGCTTTTGTTCTTGATTCCTCAACAAACTTGTTCTAAAAGAGTTGCACTAAGCATACAATGTAAAATATACTAGATCACTACACTCCATTCCTAGACATACAGATTTCTAGCTTGCTCTATCAAGTTCTAAGGTTTTAAAACATTTTCGAATACTAAAAAGCCTAACTACACATACAAATAGGTGATCAAGCCACAAGCATGTAAAATAAGCATAGATAGAAGCAAAGAACACTAGAAAATAACATTAAATAGATAGTAAGAGCATTACATCAAGAGTTTCAGTAGTTACTCCCCAACAAAGAGGCTCTAGCCTTTCATTACAAGCAAAGCTTCAAAATAAAAGACAGAAAATATTTTTGGTGAAAGAAAATGGAAGAAAATGATGGAGAATGTCTTCTCCAGCCCCTCAACCCTAATTCTCTCTGTTTTCTACGTAGCTAGACTCTCCTTGTGGCTCTTGACCGGTTCTCCCCCTTTTATTTCCGCCAACCTTAGTAATTTAAAGGCTCTTTGACTTCTCAGCACACAAAGGCTCGCTCAGCGAGCATGTCTCGTTGAGCGAGAGTAAGTGAAATTCCGCGAAGCGAGAGTGGTCGCGCTAAGCGCGATAAGAGACAACGTCCTCGTTGGGCTGGTTGGCTGCATGCTAGGCGTACAGATCTCTGACTTATCCTCTTCTAGGGTTTCCCATCCGCTAAGCGAGCTGGATGTCTCGCTAAGCGGATGCCTCTCGTTTAGCCAATCTACCTCGATAAGCGAGTCATCAACAAATTTTTGCACCTTCTCTTCTTTGACCTACAAACTGAGTTGGATTCAACATTAGGTCACCAAAATAGAGTTTCTACTCTAATAAATAACACAAGAAAGAAAATATATACAATTTCCATAAAAAGAACCATAAATTGGAGGAACATTGCTATTTTCTTGCAAATTTCCAATACAAAACTAACTCATAAATAGCAACTAACAAACTCCTCCAAATTTACAGTTCTGTTTGTCCTCAAGCAAAGAAATAACAGATTACTTGTCCTCAAGTGAAAGAAATCAATAGTGGTTAACCAAAATTGTGTTTGTTCCAACAATTATTTTCTTCAATTGATGCTCAAGAAACCATTAGCACACATCTAACTCTAGATGAAAACTTTAAGATCTATAAGTGATAATTAATTTTATGATTATATTCTTTGAAATATAGATATATGTTACATTATGTAGTTATTTTCATTTAATACATTTAGTTTTTCATTTTTACATAATACTTGAAACATAGTTTTTCGAAAGTTTACAATTTATAAATATATTTTAACTTGTAAGATGTATGCCTAAATTCATATAGTTAATTAAAATCTAATTGTTGTGAATATAACTTGTGTCTCATAAGGAAAAAGAAACATAATTAAACAAACTTTTTAAGACGGTTCTTTAAAAATCAAAAAATTGTCTTAGAAAGTTTACTTTGTATGATGATTTTTAGACAATCGTCTTAGTAAGATTTATTTTCTATGACGATTTTCTGAAAGAAACATCTTAGAAATGTCAATTTTTTTAATATTTTTAAAATAAAAAATACATTATTAGATAATTTTTTAAAAAATCAATATAGAAATTGAGATTCAAAGACGATTGAAAAACCATCGTAAAAAATATGATTTTCCACTGTTCAAAAGTGATTTCCAAATTATTGTAGGATGTGCTAAAGCACCGACATGAAAAACACTTTTTCTAGTAATAAAAACTTCATATATGACGACTAATAACATTTTTAACGGTCAGATCCTTCCCACCCAGTTCAATGATTTGAGTGGAATTTCATACTATACAATAGTCCTTAAATTTATATGCTAAATAACAATTGAGCTATATGCCTATACTTTTTTTTTTTTTGTAACCTATACCTATTGCCTATTAATTGGTTGAAAAACAAGTTTCAAATTTTAAATAAAAAGTAAACGGAGCCACAACGATAGGCCACATTCATGATCACTATTTTGGCTCTTTCATTTTCTCTAAATGAGAAAATCCAAAGATGAAAAGGACATGAAATTTTGATTATCTCATATTGGACTATATTTTAATTCTCCAAGTTCAGCAAATGTAAATCGTTTGTTAGCTCCAAAGATTGAGTCTACCAATGATTACCACTTTACCAACCTCAGCAGTATCCCTAAATGACATTAGGATAATGATAGTGTAACCGAAGCTTATATATTTATTAGGTGTCTTCTACGTGTGTATTGCTATGGCTACTAGCCAGTTATGTCCAACTCTTTATTGCTAAAGAAAATAAATGTGAATGAATTGTAACCTCGATCGAAATATATATAATTAAGTTTTAATTGTAAAATTTATTTTTTTATTTTACCTATTTTACTAAATCAGTGTTCTTATTTTTTAAGTTTAGTATTTGAGTTTTCTTATATTTTAAAATTTATTCTTTTTTAATTTGTTATATTTTTATAATTTTATAAATATATAAGTTTATTTTTATTTTATATATTATATTTATCTTTTAAAATAATGTTTGTGATTTAATGACAATATTTTTTATTTATATTAAGATATTTATGTTATTTATTGTAATATAAATAAAAAATACTATCCGTAAATTACATACATAAATATTTTTGAAAAAATAAAAAATATCATCATTTTATTTAATTACGTATCTTTATTATATAATTTAATTCTTTAAAGAAAGTTCAAATTTGATTAAATAAAGTTAAATATAAATAAAATACTATTATAATAAGTTCATATAATACATATTCTTGTTATTTATTATAATTATATTTTTATTTATATTTAATTTTATTAAATCAAGTATGCACTTTTTTAAAGAATTAAATTATATATTAAAGATATGTAATTAAATAAAATGACATTATTTTTTATTTTTTTAAAAAATATTTATGTATGTAATTTATTGATAATATTTTTTATCTATATTATAATAAATAAAATTAATATCTTAATATAGATAAAAAAAATGTTGTCACTAAATCGTAAATATTATTTTAAAAGATAAATATAATATATAAAATAAAAATAGAACTTATATAAATATAAGTATTCTAATTTATGTTAAAATGAAATTTAATCTTATATATTATATTTTAAAAGATAATATATAAAATTATAAAAATATAATAAATTTAAAAGGAATAAAATTTGAAATATAGGGGAACTCAATGAATAAAAATAGGAAAACTCAAATGAATTTTAAACTATAGGAAGACTCATATAATGAATTAAAAAAAATAAGAGAATCGATACAATGAAATGGATAAAATAAGAAGATAGATTTTACAATTAAACCTATAATTAAATACAAAGAATTACGCAAGTAAATATTGCAAGCTACTTTAAGTAGCCATATAAGATATAATGTATGTTATACCTGTTTAGTGACGACTTCTAGGGTCAATAGGTCCCTCACTATGGGAAATAAAGATGATCTCTAAGATATAAAGTGTATTCAAGATTATTATAGGACATATATTGGATTACATTTTAAAAAATATTTTATTTATCAACTCTTTTTCCATTTTCCTTTCCCGTGAAGTGGTGGAACAAGCTATCACCACCACACCAGAGAGGTTGGAGAAATGAACGGTGGTTGGGGTTGGAAGGAAAGAAACATGAGAGAAAACAATAAAGGAGGGTGATGAGGATTTTTTTTTATTAGAGTGTGTGTATCCTATGATAATCCCACACTTACCTTAATCATTGATTATAAAAACTTCATATCTAAGAGACTATCTTTGTTTGCCATGGTGGAGGATCTATTGAGGTTTCTCACCTTAGAAGCCATTCATGTTTTGTTTATAAAAAAAAAAAAATAGTTATTTCATTCAGTGTATTATTTCAAAACACCATAAATATCTCCTATATGAAAGATAATTCTGCTCTTATATGAGCGATAAAGGATTTATAATCGGACTTTATTATTTTTATATTACCCCTAATAAGTTAATAATTATATTATGCATTATAATTTTTATAAAAACTCAATAAAATAAAGTAATTTACCTATTTTATTAATTTGTATAATTTTGCTACAAGTCCCTTATATTAAGTACTGGAAGTAATATTCATCAACTATTTTAATTAACCCATAATTTTACTATATAAATTTGTATAAAATCTTTTTAAAATCCTTCCAGAACTATCATTAAAAAACTTTTTGTAATAGTATAAATCATTATAACTTAATATAAATTAGTTTAACAACTTTTAACTACTAACTAATATTTTAACTTTCAAACTAATTTATCAATTATTTTTACTAAACATATCCTTGATCAATAATTGAGGGCACTTTTTATCGTGAGTTTTGAAAAGGAAAAAAGTCTAAATCATAGCAATTTCAAAGATATTCATATTGTGGAAGGAGATAACCACTTCCAGTCGTCACCTGCATACAAAGTCTCATATAGTAACTAATAATTGAGTGCACGCAATTTCACACTTCCTTCTAGTCCAACTGATCGATGGTCGGATAGGACAAAGTACAATAAGAAAATAAATTCCCACGTTAAAATATGAGATAATATCAAGAATGCAATATTAATTGGTGGTGATGAGCCCTTTATAATATATGTTTGAATTTAATTCAACTTCAAAAATTAGTTCATAAAATAAGAATTATTCTTCATTCATATATTTTATTTTGATATTATTTTTATCTAAGATATTATTTGGATTTTTTTTCAATAGTCATCATCTTATTGGAACAAAGTGAAAAGATAAATAATTGTAAGTTGTAATCTCTTTTGAGTTTGTGGAAGATAAAAATGGTCAAAGTTTGGATCTTTTCTGCTTGAGGGAGGTGATGAGTAGGGAATTGAAAATAAGAATTAATTCCTTATGGAGCATCAACCAGTTTTTTTTTTTTTTTTTTAAATTACAATGATCACTTATGTGGTTTACTAAAAAAACATCTTATGTTAGTTTTCCATTTCAATAACCACCCTTTGATAAGTTAGATGTGAAAAGACTTCAATGTCACATGAGGATGAGGAGCACATGATTTTTAATAAAATTTTTCCGTCTAAAATGTCATTATTGGTTCCTTTTAACTTTGCAATTGATCCACGTTAAGATGACTGTTAAGAAATGCATGTGTGTAAACTTAAAAAATTACATGTAATTAAATTTCAATAAATTAAATTTAAATTTAAATTTCAATTAAGTAAACTTAAAAAATTACATGTAATTGAATATTGAAATGACTGACAACAAATTCTTCATGTCACTATTTAAACATCATTTTTTTTTTGTCTTTTGTTATTTCTTTTATAAATAAATATCTTTTTTTTTCTTTTATTGTTATTGTTTTGCTTCTAGCACGTTCAACAATAATGGTTCTGTCTTATACATTTTTTTTTTACAATAAACCCAGTTCAACAGTGGCACACAAGTGCAACGTTTGTGTTGTTAGATCTGCATCTAAGCAGTAAGCACGATGACCATGATTGTTGCACTGTGTTCCCTTAAATTTTTTCGGAAGCTATATCAACTCTCATGGAATACTAAATAGTTATTTAATTTTCTAAAAAATCAACTTAAAAAACACAGTTTTTCTTAAAAAAATTCATCATGATTTTGGGTCCCAAAATCAATTTTTATAGTTATTCAGACATGTTATAAATATTTTTTTTAAGTAAATGTTATAAATATTGTTGATTATTTTTTATTTTTTATTATTACAACTAAAACAAGGTATACATTTTTTTAGTTAGTATATGAGTATAGTGAAGGATTAATTTTTGCTTTCATATCATCCATCATACAAGGTATTAGTTTTACCAGTCAATTTTCTTTATATATTTAACCGGTCAATGCTTTTTTGCTCGAAGTCTGACCTTTGTTCCATTATTATGATATATGAAAAAATGATTTTAAATAAAATAGCAATTAAATGTATTGTACAAGGTTCACAAAATACACATGACAAACTATCTGGTACTCCAAGACACACATTAGCACTCCATGTCAGCCCTAACATAGGAGCGCGGACAACATGCCCTTAGCAGTCAGGCTTTCACTCATAGGTTATCTCTAACATCTTTATTATTTGAATATATTGTAGTCTCCTTATCATGTGTGATGTGTCATCATTTTCTCCTATTTCTTAACCCTTTTTGTCACCATTTTAATTACTTATTAGTCTTAATTGTCAAATTAATTATGCAATTTTATCATTTGGGCCTACTGAACTAATTTTGTGTTTTTAATTTAATTTCAGGAGAATTATAAGCAATTAGTCTTGAATCTAGAATTGGGCTTGGACTTGAAGAGAGCAGACAATTTTATTCTACCAAATCTTATCTTATCCAGATTTTATCTCATCTAGATATTATTTCATCTAGATTTTATCTTATCTTATCTTATCTAGATGTTATTTCATCTAGATTTGATTTTATTAATGGGTTTGAACTTAAAACAGGTTTGTAAGCTTTGGGGCTGAGAACCTATATAACAGCACCAAGGTTCTAGTTTTAGGGAGTCTTTTCGTTTTAGGGAGAAAGAATAATTTTAGGTTTTGCAATTCCAGTTTTTACTATTCACGTAGCAATAAAATTTCATTTTTTGCTTCAATATGCAATTTCGTTTTTGATGCAATCCTACCCCCCAAGGTTATTGGATAGAAGACTCCAAGAGGCTTGGGCTAGAGCTACTAAAGAAGGACCTAGGGTTCTCATGAACCTTAGGGTAGATTTTTGAGCCCATGGGTCAAGGTTGGATCCACTCTTCTTTGTAAATATTAGAATAAGTTTTTTTCCTTCTTTTGGGCCTTGTATTTTGGCCATTCTAGTAGTATAGGGTTTTAGCCTTGTATTTCAGGGCATTTTGAGTAGTCTTTGTAGTAGGGACTTTTTTTTTTGTATTTTCATGTATTTTGTCATGGGGGTGAGCTTAGCTATTATAGGGGGTGTGTAGCTAAGCTCTAGCTTCTCATCTCAAGGAGGTGAACTTAGCTATTAGAGAAGTGTGTGTAGCTAAGCTCTAGCTTCTTTAGGAATCTTCTTAAGAAAGCTTCTTAAGGAGGTGAGCTTAATTATGAGAGGGGTGTGTGTAGCTAAGCTCTAGCTTCTCAAGGAAGTTTTCTCAAAGAAGCTTCTCAAGGAAGTTTTCTCAAGAAAGCTTCTCAAGGAAGCTACCTAGTCTATAAATAGAAGCATGTGTAACACTTGTTGTAACTTTGATGAATGAGAATCTTGTGAGACACAACTCAAAGTTCAACTTCTCTCCCTTTTTCTTCCTTCAATTTCGTGCTCCCCCCTCTCTCTTTCTCTCCCTCTTTCTTTTCCTCCATTGAAGCATCCTCTCC